>NC_057798.1:229579773-229809893 GCF_018294505.1 Triticum aestivum
CCTTTACCTCCTAGCCGAACAATCAGGAACGTAGGGGTAAGCACAGGAGCCAGGCAACCCAGCTTGGCCAAAACTTAAGTCATATCGATGCATATAATGGTGAATAAAAGGTACATGCAGAAGTGTGACACATGTGTTGGGCATGAAGCCCGTATAAATAAGCTTCTGTTAAAGAAGCCCCCAGGTATAATGAGTGCGAGTAGCACGTCAAGTGTGTGCGGCCAATGCGCAGATCAGCCCTCAAAGGCTTAACGAAAAAATGAGGAGGAAAGAGAGAAACCAGAGACAGCTAAAGTATAAAATGTGGACGGGGGAAGGAGACGAGCTCTGAGTGTGGCGCTAGGCGTAGAATCTTCGGAGGCGGGCTGCATTCCATGGGTTCGGCTCGAGTCGGTTGTCCGATGCGTTTCACAGACGGTATGCTCCGCTGGTCAGGACTTGGTCGATGATGAAGGTACCTTCCCATTTGGGCTTGAGTTTGTCCTTTTTCTTGTCCGGCAGGCGTAGAACTAGTTCGCCAACATTGTAAGTTTTGGCACGTACTTCTCTACTTTGATATCTTCGAGCCTGCTGCTAATAGAATGCGGAACGAGCTTTCGCCACATCGCACTCCTCTTCTAGGGCGTCCAAACTGTCTTGCCGATCCAACTCGGCCTCTCTTTCTTCGTACATGCGCACGCGAGGTGAGTCATGAATTATATCGCAGGGCAAAACTGCCTCTGCGCCATATACCATAAAAATGGTGTGAATCCGGTAGTATGGTTTGGCGTGGTCCGCAGCCCCCAGAGTACGGAGTCGAGCTCCTCTACCCAGTGCGTGTTAGATTCCGTGAGGGATCGCACTAACCTGGGTTTGATGCCGCTCATGATTAGACCATTTGCTCATTCGACTTGACCGTTAGTTTGAGGGTGATAGACTGAAGCGTAGTCGAGCTTGATGCCCATATTTTTGCACCAGAGTTTAACCTCGTCGGCTGTGAAGTTCGTGCCATTATCAGTGATGATGCTGTGGGGGACGCCATAACAGTGTACTACCCTAGATATGAAGTCTATCACAGGTCCGGATTCAACCGTTTTAACTGGCTGGCCTCTATCCATTTGGTGAATTTGTCCACCATGACCAACAGGTACTTTTGCTTGTGGGTTCTCCCTTTAAGGGGTCCAACCATGTCAAGCCCCCAGACCACGAACGGCCAGGTGATGGGTATAGTTTTGAAGGCGGTGGGTGGCATGTGGCTTTGATTAGCAAAGAGCTGGGAACCGATGCATCATTGGACTAAGTCCTGAGCATCTGCCCGGGCCGTCGGCCAATAAAATCCTGTACGGAAGGCCTTGCCTACAAGGGCCCGGGCTGCGGCGTGGTGCCCACCGAGTCCGGCGTGAATTTCAGCCAGAAGATTTCGCCCTTCCTCTTAGGAGATGCACCTTTGAAGGACTCCGGTTGTGCTTTTCTTATAAAGCTCTCTGTCGGTGTCAAAACCGGCGGATCTCGGGTAGGGGGTCCCGAACTATGCGTCTAGGCGGATGGTAACAGGAGACAAGGGACACGATGTTTTTACCCAATTTCGGGCCCTCTCGATGGAGGTAAAACCCTACTCCTGCTTGATTGATATTGATGATATGGGTAGTACAAGAGTGGATCTACCACGAGATCAAGGAGGCTAAACCCTAGAAGCTAGCCTATGGTATGATTGTTGTAATGGTTGTGTTGTCCTACGGACTAAAACCCTCCGGTTTACATAGACACCGGAGAGGGCTAGGGTTACACAGAGTCGGTTACAATGGTAGGAGATCTACATATCCGTATCGCCAAGCTTGCCTTCCACGCCAAGGAAAGTCCCATCCGGACACGGGACGAAGTCTTCAATCTTGTATCTTCATAGCCTTGGAGTCCGGCTGACGATGATAGTCCAGCTGTCCGGACACCCCCTAGTCTAGGACTCCCTCAGTAGCCCCTGAACCAGGCTTCAATGACGATGAGTCCGGCGCGCATATTGTTCGGCATTGCAAGGCGGGTTCCTCCTCCGAATAATTCATAGAAGATTGTGAACACCAGGATAGTGTCCGGCTCTGCAAAATTATTTCCACATTCCACCGTAGAGAGAATAATATGTACACAAGTTCAATCTGCTAACGTATTTTGTGGCATGATGTCACACCACCACCAAGCCTTTACTTGAATCGTTTTATTATACCACCTCAGCGCGTTTAGCGAAGCGGTTTCCTTGGCACGTCTTGTCGAAGCAGAGATCGTGTTCCCCTTATTCCGGGATTCCCATCAATACGGACGTGGGTAACCCAACCACGCCATTGATGGTGGCGCTTGGGAGATAAGCGAGTTTTACCAGGCCAGTGGGGACGCATAGTCTTCGTCCGCCTATATATAAGGGGATAAGGATCCGCCTTTTCACCTACGCCTTCTTCCTCCCTTGCTTATCCATCTCTGCGCACTCGAGCTCCAGCGCCCAAGTCCGCACATCTCGCCTCAACCTCCTCCAGTCATGTCCGGAGCGGGAGGCAAGTGGTTGGCCTCCTCCGTTACGGAGGAGCACATCGAAAAGCTGCGCGGCGCCAGATACCTTTCCAACGACATCGCGCACCGGCTACCCGACGAGGGGCAGCTCATCCCCACCCCCAGGCCCCATGAGAGGGTCGTATTCCTTCCCCACTTCCTCCGCGGACTGGGCTTCCCACCTCATCCCTTCGTCTGGGGCTCATGTTCTACTACGGCCTGGATTTCCACGATCTGGCGCCAAACTTCATCCTCAACATCTCGGTGTTTATCGTCATGTGCGAGGCCTTTCTCTGCATCCGGCCCCACTTCGGCTTGTGGCTCAAGACCTTCAGCGTCAAGCCGAAGGTAGTGAAGGGCGTCCAAGCGGAGTGCGGAGGCTCCATGGTGGGCAAGATGCCAAACGTCCTCTGGCTCGAGGGCGCCTTTGTGGAAACCATCAAAGGGTGGCAATCGGGGTGGTTCTATATCATCGAGCCGCGGGACCCTAAATGGGCAGCGGCCCCCGAGTTCAGATCTAGTGCCCCTATGCAGCTCACCTCCTGGAAAAAGAAGAGCTTGCTATGGGGCTGTTCGGAGGAGATGACCGGACTCCAGTCCTGTCTCCAGACCTTGGTGAACAAGAAGCTCAAGCTTGTCAACGTGATCCAGGTCATGCTCGTCCGCCGGATTCTCCCCTGCCAACAACGGGCCTTCAATTTGTGGGAGTTCAATCCGGCACAGCACCAGGCCTTGAGCGGGCTCTTCGACACGACATACGAAGCTGCCTGGAGGGTGCTATTCAAGGGCGGAGAAGCCCCCGCATCCGCGACGGAAGACCGCGAATTCAGCACCAAGCGCCCGGCCGGCGAGGTAAGCTTTGTTATCCTCTATGAGACATTTATTTTCTTTCATAGTTTGACTCTATGTGGGATTTAAAACTCCCAATGCCTTTGACAGGACTGGCAGAGGACGTCCGGACAGGTAGACTGTCCGGCTCCCCTTCCCGAAGACCCAGCGGATGCCCGTTTAACGGGGCTGCTGGTCTTGGCACTTTATGTGGTGCCGGAGAAGAAGGCCAAGAAGAAGGCCACGGGAACCCGAAGGAGTTCCCGGCGCCAGGTGGTATCGGACTCATCGGCCGATGACTCCGCGGCGGACTCCTCCCCCGAAGGCGAGGAGGAGAAAGAAGACTCTCTCCTAGAGGAGGGAGAGAGGAAGAGGAAGGCTTCCCCAACGGGGGAGGCCGAAGGGTCCAAGAGGGGAAGGATCCTTCCCCCGGACAGCTCCGCCAACGCCAACGTTGGCGACGAAGAGTGGCCCTCAAGGGCCAGGCCTCCGGCAAGATCGTAAGTATCCGGATTCCTGAATGATTTATAATTTATCTTTTGTGTCACATAGTGTCCTTCTAATGCCGCACACTGCCTGTAGTCCGGCCGATGATGATCTTCCCGCTTCATCGAGCGGGTCTTGGCTCCGTCGGACGTGGATTCCATTTCAACCGCCTCCACCCCTCGTGATGCTGACGACATCGAGGTGGGATCCCAGGAGGGGACCCATCAGGAGGAGGCTCCGAAGGTGCCGCAAGGCAGCCTCCCGGACTTTGCGCCGGACTCTATGCCGGAACCCGCAGTGGTTCCGGAGTCCGGCAGGCGGCCCCTTTGTAAGAAGGGCAAGACCGTGACGCTGGCAGCCTCTGTCCAAGCGGAGGCGCCGGACAACTTGTTGGAGGCGCTTAACGGCGCTTCCATCGAGGAAGAACACCGCACTATCATGAGTGCGGTGATTCAGAAGGTTCATCTCGCCAAGAGCGGGCTGACCGAAGCCTGCAGTAGCCTTCTAACAGGCTTTGAGGTAAGAATTTTAAAATATGTAATGTAATACCGCATAGACAGTAGCCCCTGATGCTCGGTTCGGTGTTCGGAAAGAAAAACCGGACTGAGGATCTAAAAAAGATATACGCAGGAGTGCTAAAAATTATGTCAATATGGGTTTGCAGGCTGCGCTGCTGACCTCTGCCACACTGACTGCGGAGGTCGGTGCTTTGAAGCAGGACCTCGAGCGGTCCGAGCAAGAGCTCGGCCTTGCCAAGAAGCAGCTCGAGGACAAAGAAGGTGAGTAACACCACTTTAAAATTTGTACCTTACAGAAAAGGATTCTGGTTGCAATAGAAATAACAAGGATAATGTGGGTACTGTAGGGGCCACGAACAAGGTGGCGACCCTGAAGGGGGCCGTGTCCGTGGCCGAACGCAATGCAGCCGCGGAACGAGCGGAGCGAGAGAAGCAGGAGGCGCGGGTGGCGGAGGTGCGGCAAGAGCTCCAGGCTCTCGTGGAAAAGCATGAGAGTTTGGAGCGCGACTCGAAGACTCGAGAGTCCGAGCTTGCCTCGGCTCTTGAAAGTGCCAAAGCCGCTAAGGCTGGGCCCGTAAGGCCCTCCAGGAGATTGAGGATGTGAAGAAAATAGCGGCGGGTAAGGCATTTTTCATGCAAAGCAAGCATGTTAATGTAAATTACCTGTTACTTACCCGAATTCGGAGCTCTCCAGGGGCGTTTGCAAATTTGCCTCGCAGTGTGTCTGATGCCGCCGCATTCTACCAAGCCGAGGAGGGGAGCTCAACGAAGAAGGTCTTCTGGTCTCAGTACGCTGAGGCCGGACATCTGGTGCCCCCTAGCGACCAGCTGAAGCAGCTGGTCGAACTCCACAAGGTAGCTGAGCAGGCCATGAAGGGCCTCATAGTCCGGCTGTGGCCTGGAGAGGCCATGCCTGGGAGCTACTTCGGCCTCGTGCGGCAACTGGTGGATGCGTGCCCCTGGGTGGAAGTCATCAAGCGCTCCGCCTGCATTGAAGGTGCCCGTCGGGCCCTTGCCCGCGCAAAGGTGCATTGGGGCAGGCTGGATGCGGAGAGGCATATCACTGACGCGCCGCCAGCGGGCAAGGAGTATCGTACGCCCGAGATGTACTATAAGACTGTCCTGAAGGGTGCCCACAAGATTGCGGATGAGTGCCGCAGAGATGTAATTATTGAGTAAACTCACAATGTGTTATCCTGTGCACTGGAAACTTTGTTCATATGCGCTAAGCAACGCTTGTTTATTTAAAATATTACCTTCTGTGTGGCCGCTTATTAAATCTGAGAGATGGAAAGTCGTCGGCTTCAGCCCCCATGCCACGAGTGCTGGGGTGTTGGGATAAACTTGAGCACTCTTGTTCCCATTTTTGGGTCCATCTAGGGAGGCGCTCAACACAACGAACAAGGCAACCAGACTTATAATGCTTGAACACTCACACTTAGCCATAGAATTCTATAATTTTAAATTTCGGCGAAGCCCCTAGTATTCGGAAGACCAAGTTTGGGGCGCTATCCACGCCTGGGCCGGACACAGCCGGTTCTTCACTTGAACTGGCATAAGTCTTTAGGGACTCGAAAAGACCTCTCGAACAGCGACCAGTCTCTCGCCTTATCATGACAGTCAGTTTTAACTTTCTCCACTGAGGCGCTCGCCCAGCTCAACCGGGGTGCAAACACAGTGGTTCTCCCAATTCTACCTTAGCCGACAGAACAGAACGTAAGGTACCAAAACATGGGAGCCGGGCAAACCCAACTATTGACCCAAGACATGATTCGTAGCCGATGCATATAATGCTATAAGTTTGGGGTGCCGCACTTGTGAAAGTGTTCGGACTTATCACACCATAATGCGGGAAACATAAGCCCCTGGTGTATTCGGCCGTACCAAAATGTACGGGTGCAAGATGTCAAGAATAAACATATATGTAAAAAGGAAATGCGATTATAAACAAAAAGTGATGCATTGTTTATTCAAGAGATTCTGCCGTGAGTGCGGAATGATACAAATAGTGCGGTAAGCAAGGGCTGGACTATTAGAAGTGTCTCCCTCCAGGGGTAGGCTGCGGAATGGTGTATTTAACAAATTTAATGCTCGTAATGGAGACCACCTGAGTGTTTGTCGTAGCCTTTGTCCCTCCCTGGCTGTTGCATCGTGAGTTCGGCAGATCTACTGCCGGACAGGGCCTCTGGTGAACGGAGTCCTGTGGAAAAATAAAAGAAGAAAAAAAGAGTGACACACTTTGGAGCCCCTGGTGTGGTTAAGCCGCACTCTGGGCCTTTCGTGGTCGTGCCCCTCCCCCTATGCCCATGGTATCTCTAGGGCGTAATGATGTACGCGAAGAGCTGGTCTTGCAATCATGCAAGGGCTGGGGTTGGGGCCGCATTGCTACGCGTGCTCGGAACGTGCCAGGTGGTCTTGGTTTATGTTACTCCGGGCGCGTTTGGCCATGTCCGGTCGTTTAACGGCCGGACTCGAAAATTGCCTTAAAAGGCTGCTCTGTACTTCTGTCGCGAGAGCCGCTGTGTGTTCCTCCGTTCGGAGGGAGCGTTCAGTATTTCCGTTGACCGTGTTGACTCCACGAGGGCCTGGCATTTTGAGCTTGAGGTATGCATAATGCGGCACCGCGTTGAACTTCGCAAACGCGGTTCGTCCGAGCAGAGCATGATAGCCGCTGCAGAACGGGACTATGTCGAAGATTAACTCCTCACTTCGGAAGTTATCCGGGGATCCGAAGACCACTTCCAGTGTGACTGAGCCTGTACAATTGGCCTCGACATCTGGTATGACGCCTTTGAAGGTCGTCTTTGTAGGTTTAATCCTTGAGGGGTCTATGCCCATCTTGCACACTGTATCCTGATAAAGCAGGTTCAGGCTGTTGCCGCCGTCCATCAGGACTCTAGTGAGGTGAAATCCATCGACGATTGGGTCTAAAACCAATGCAGCGAACCCACCATGACAGATACTGGTCGGGTGGTCTCTTCGATCGAAAGTGATTGGGCAAGAGGACCATGGATTGAACATCGGGGCGACTGGCTCCATCGCATATATGTCCCTAAGTGCACGCTTCCGCTCCCTCTTGGGTATATGGGTTGGGTATACCATCCGCACTTGTGGGGGTAAACCCTTCTGTCCTCTACTGTTCGGCGGCCGAGTCTCCTCCTCGTCGTCGCTGTGCAGCCCCTTGTCATTGTTTTCGGCAATTAACTTGCCTGCCTGCTTGAATACCCAACAATCTCTGTTGGTGTGATTAGCTGGCTTTTCGGGGGTGCCATGTATCTGGCAAGAGCGGTCGAGTATTCGGTCCAAATTGGACGGACCCAGAGTAGTTCTTTTGAATGGCTTCTTCCGCTGACCGGGTTTAGAGCCTCTGAATCCGGCGTTGACTGCCGTATCCTCATTGTTATCGCTGTTAACGCGGCGTTTGTTTTTGTTTCGACGCGACCTGCCATTGTGGTCCTTGGTATCCGGACTGCCATCATTTTTGCTAAGGTTGTTGCTGCGAGCTAGCCAGCTGTCCTCTCCCGCACAGAAGCGGGTCATGAGTGATGTGAGGGATGGCATGGATTTCGGCTTTTCCTGTCCTAGGTGCCGGGCCAGCCACTCGTCGCGGATGTTGTGTTTGAAGGCTGCGAGGGCCTCTGCATCTGGACAGTCGACGATTTGGTTTTTCTTTGTTAAGAACCATGTCCAGAACTATCTGGCCGATTCGTCTGGCTGCTGAATTATGTGGCTTAGGTCATCGGCGTCTGGTGGTCGCACATATGTGCCCTGGAAGTTGTCGAGGAATACGGCTTCCAGGTCTGCCCAACACCCAATTGACTCTGCGGGCAAGCTGTTAAGCCAATGCCGAGCTGGTCCTTTAAGCTTTAGTGGGAGATACTTGATGGCGTGGAGATCGTTGCCGCGGGCCATGTGGATATGAAAGAGATAATCTTCGGTCCAAACCGCGGGGTCTGTTGTGCCATCGTAGGATTCAATGTTCACGGGTTTAAACCCTTCAGGGATTTGATGATCCATTACTTCGTCAGTGAAGCATAGTGGGTGAGCGGCGCCTCTGTATTGAGCAATATCATGACGTAGCTCAAGAGAGCGTTGTTTGTTGTGTTCGGCCCGGCCGGAGTTGTTGTATCCGGTGCGACGGTAGTCGTCGTGGGTCGTGGGGCGCCCACGTGATCCGTAGATAGATCTGGATTGTCTTGCCTTGTCCTCCAATATGTCCCGCAAGTCCGGCGCATTCCCTCGTGGCTTCGTACTTTTCGAGCGATGCCGGGGTACGGTCCTGATGGAGGGCCTAGATGCCTCTCTGTCGCGGCCACGGGGTGGTCGATCTGCCGTATTGTGCGCTGGTGATGAAGGTTTGTATGCTTACTCCTCTAGTCGGGGGAGCAACTTGCATTTTGGGTAACTTTTGGAGGAGTGTTCGAGTTCATACTCTTCGGCCGCGAGGACCTCGGTCCATCTGTCGGCCAGCAGGTCTTGATCAGCTTGAAGCTGTTGCTGCTTTTTCTTTAGGCTATTTGCCGTGGCGATAAGCCTGCGTTTAAAACGCTCTTGTTCGATGGGATCCTCTGGCACGACGAATTCATCATCGTTGAGGCTTGCTTCGTCTCCGGAGGGAGGCATGTAGTCTTCATCCTCCTCGTCTGCCGCTCTCTCTCAAGGGCTCGCTTCCCCGTCCTCCTGTGCTGAATCTTGCTGGAGGGGGTTGTCTTCGGCACTCTCTGGGGTGTTATTATCTCCGGTGCCGGAATCTCCATTCTTGCTGTGGCGGGATTTAGAGCGGCGCCGCTGACGTCGGCGCTTGGGTTGTTTCTTAGAAGAATCTTCCTCCGCTGCTTCTTCGCCGTACCCATCCTTTGGGGTGTCCACCATGTATATGTCATATGACGAGGTGGTCTTCCAGTGCCCTATAGGCGCTGGTTCTTGATCGTCTCCGGCATCGTCGTCCATACCGTCGATGTCTTCGAAGTCGTAGTCTAGCATGTCGGTTAGATCGTCGACAGTGGCTACAAAGTGGGTGGTGGGTGGGCTTTGAATTTCTTCGTCGTCCGCATCCCAACCATCCTGACCGTAGTCCGGCCAGGGTTCTCCTGATAACGAGAGATGCTTTAGCAAATTTAGGATGTCGCCAAAGGGTGAGTGCTGAAAGATGTCCGCGGCGGTGAACTCCATGATGGGCGCCCAATCGGATTCGATTGGCAGGGGCGCAGGAGGTTCGGAGTCCGGCAAGGAGTCCGGCGCCTCGGAGTCACGAGCTTTATAAGGGACAAGGTCGGTATTCGGCTCCATCGCCGTAGAAGTTGCAGCTCCCGAGGCGGTGTCCAGCCACCTGTCCTCGATCAGCGCGGTCTGCTCTGAACTATGGGCCAGAGCGGACTCGTGTGCGGCCTCCAGGGCACTGTCCTGTGGCAGAGCTAAATCATGCCCATCGTGACAGCGTGGCACGCTCGGCTGTGGCTCGAATCCGTCGAAGATCAAGTCTCCGCGGGTGTCGGCCGTGAAGTTTAGGCTTCCAAACCTGACCTGATGGCCAGGGGCGTAGCTTTCGATCTGCTCCAGATGGCCAAGTGAATTGGCCCGCAGTGCAAAGCCGCCGAACACGAAGATCTGTCCAGGGAGGAAAGTCTCACCCTGGACGGCATCGTTGTTGATTGAAGAAGCCATCAAGCCTATCGGTGACGACACAGAGGAACTCTCAGTGAAAGCACCAATGTCGGTGTCAAAACCGGCGGATCTCGGGTAGGGGGTCCCGAACTGTGCATCTAGGCGGATGGTAACAGGAGACAAGGGACACGATGTTTTTACCCAGGTTCGGGCCCTCTCGATGGAGGTAAAACCCTACTCCTGCTTGATTGATATTGATGATATGGGTAGTAGAAGAGTGGATCTACCACGAGATCAAGGAGGCTAAACCCTAGAAGCTAGCCTATGGTATGATTGTTGTAATGGTTGTGTTGTCCTACGGACTAAAACCCTCCGGTTTATATAGACACCGGAGAGGGCTAGGGTTACACAGAGTCGGTTACAATGGTAGGAGATCTACATATCCGTATCGCCAAGCTTGCCTTCCACGCCAAGGAAAGTCCCATCCGGACACGAGACGAAGTCTTCAATCTTGTATCTTCATAGTCTTGGAGTCCGGCTGACGATGATAGTCCGGCTGTCCGGACACCCCCTAGTCCAGGACTCCCTCACTCTCCCTCATGGACCTTGTAGGCTTTAGATCGCCATACTATGCAGCGGGCCTCATTTTGGTCTTCGGGGAGTTCCTGCCTAATTAAGTAGGCTAGGAATGGTTCCGTCCACGGGGCAATGACTGCCATTATTTCATGGGCTGAAGGTGTTATTTCATTGGCTGAGCCACCGATTGTGTCAGAATGTTCGGTGTTGGGCGGTGTGGTTGGTTCCGGATTGTTGTTTCCGGACTCCTCTTCCCATACTACGGATGGCTTAAAGAGCTGCTCCAGGAAGATGTTTGGAGGGACGGCGTCGCGCTTTGCGCCAATGCGTGCCAACACGTCGGCCGCCTGGTTATTATCCCGGGCTACATGGTGGAATTCAAGTCCTTCGAACCGAGCTGACATTTTTAAGACGGTGTTACGGTAGGCTGCCATTTTCGGATCCTTGGCATCAAAGTCTCCATTTACTTGGGATATTGCGAGGTTTGAATCCCCACGGACCTCTAGGCGTTGAATGCCCATGGAGATTGCCATCCGGAGACCATGTAGAAGGGCCTCGTATTCGGCTGCGTTGTTGGAGTCCGTGTACATTATCTGAAGTACGTATTGGACTGTGTCTCCGGTTGGGGACGTCAAGACGACGCCAGCCCCCAAGCTGGCCAACATTTTAGAGTCGTCGAAGTGCATGATCCAATTGGAGTATGCGCCGTACTCTTTAGGGAGTTCGGCTTTGGTTCATTCAGCGATGAAATCAGCCAAAACTTGCGACTTTATAGCTCGCCGTGGTTTGTAGGTTATGTCAAATGGTAGTAGCTCAATGGCCCATTTTTCAATCCTGCCCGTCGCGTCGCGGTTGTTTATAATGTCGTTGAGAGGTACTTTGGAGGCTACTGTTATCGAACACTCCTGAAAGTAGTGTCGCAGCTTCCGGGATGCCATGAACACCGCGTGCACTATCTTTTGATAATGTGGATACCAGGAGTTGCATGGAGTTAAGACAGTGGATACATAGTACACTGGTTTTTGGAGAGGGAATTTATGTCCTTCTGTTTCTCGTTCGACGACGAGCACCGCGCTTACAACCTGATGTGTTGCCGCGATGTATAATAACATTGGTTCGCCCAAGTTGGGTGCGGCCAGGACCGGATTTGTTGCCAATATGATCTTTATTTCTTCGAGTCTGGCTGTGGCAGCATCCGTCCATTCGAAGTGTTCGGTGCGCCGGAGGAGGCGATAAAGGGGCAATGCCTTTTCTCCCAAGCGGGAGATGAAGCAGCTTAGAGCCGCGATGCATCCAGTCAATTTTTGTATTTGTTTGAGGTCTTTTGGGATATCCAACTGTGACAGAGCTCGGATCTTGGCTGGGTTTGCTTCAGTTCCTCTACCGGATACAATGAAGCCCAACAGGTTTCCGACTGGTATGCCGAAAATGCATTTTTCCGGGTTGAGCTTAATGTCATATGCTCGGAGGTTGTCGAATGTGAGCCTCAAATCATCTACTAGAGTTTCAACGTGTTTGGTCTTTACGTATGCCTCCACTATTTTGCCGATCTGGGTTGCCAGACATGTCTGAATCATGCGCTGATATGTTGCGCCGGCGTTTTTGAGCCCGAAGGGCATTGTGTTGAAGCAGAATGGTTCGTATGGAGTAATGAATGCCGTTGCGGCTTGGTCTGTCTCTGCCATCTTGATTTGGTGGTAGGCGGAGTATGCGTCGAGGAAGCACAATGAATCGTGCCCTGTGGTGGCATCGATGATTTGATCGATGCGGGGAAGGGGGAAAGGATCCTTTGGACAAGCCTTGTTAAGTTCTTTAAAATCGACACACAGGCGCCAGGATTTGTCCTTCTTTGGTACCATTACCAGGTTTGCTAGCCAGTCCGGATGTTTTATGTCTCTGATGAATCTGGCTTCTAATAGTTTGGCTAGCTCCTCTCCCATTGCCTGTCTTTTGGGTTCGGAAAATCGCTGAAGAGCCTGTTTGACTGGCTTGAATCCTTTTAGGATATTTAGGCCGTGTTCTGCCAACCTGCGTGGGATTCCTGGCATGTCTGAAGGGTGCCAGGCAAAGATGTCCCAATTTTCCCGAAGGAATTCTCGTAGTGCGGCGTCTACATCAGGGTTTAATTGTGCCCCAATGGAGGCCGTATTTGTGGGGTCCGTTGGATGGACTTGGAATTTGACTATTTCGTCTGCTGGCTTAAAAGAGGTGGACTTGGATCTCTTATCGAGTATCACATCGCCCCTGTTCACCGTGGAGCGCAGCGCAGTGAGTTCCTCTGCCGCTAGGGCTCCGGATAATGCCTCTAGGGCTAGTGCGGCTGTCTTATTTCGGCGCGGAGTGCTATGTCCGGGTCACTGATAAGAGTGATGATTCCATTGGGCCCAGGCATTTTGAGCTTCATGTACCCGTAATGGGGTATAGTTTGAAAAATTGTGAATGCCTCTCGCCCTAATAAAGCGTGATATCCGCTGCTGAACGGGGCCACTTGGAACGTGACCTCCTCGGACCTGTAATTGTCCGGCGAGCCGAACACCACATCCAGTGTAATTTTTCCTGTGCAGCGTGCTTCCCGACTAGGGATTATTCCTCTAAAGGTTGTGCTGCTTCGCTCAATGCGGCTCCACTCTATTTCCATTTTTCGAAGGGTTTCCTCGTAGATGAGGTTTAATCCGCTGCCGCCATCCATGAGTACCTTAGTAAGACGACAGCCGTCCACTATTGGACTGAGGACCAATGCGGCTGGTGCTCGGGCTGTTCGGAATTTAGGTTCGTCGCTGGCGTTGAGGTGATAGCCGTGTCGCTCCATGGATTTATTGTTGCTACTTGGTAGACTTCGGCGAGGCTGCAGAGTGTTCGTTTCCGCATATTATTTGATGCGAAAGTCTCGAAGACTGTTGATACCATACTGGTGCTGTTGGGGTAGTTTTCTGGGGCTAGAAGCTCTTCACCACTTTTGGCCACCTGCCGTAGTATCCAACATGCTTGAAGGCTATGTGTTGGAGTGGTGCCCTTTGCACTATGGATTTTACAGGGTCCGCTGAGCCATCCCTCCAGTACGGTTCCGTGCCCTTTAGGGTTTTTTTGCTTTTTGGTTTTTGTTCCAGGTGCCTGAGCATGATGCACCCTTTTATTTCGAACTAGGGTTGTGTTCGGAGCCGGATTGTCCCAAAACTTGGTTTCGGTTTTCCAGGTGCTCTCCATCGCACAGTACTTTCGTACTATTGACGCCAGGTCGGCGAAGCGTGTAATTTCACGACGACTTATGGCATTCATGATTCCCTTGTCCATGCAATTGTTGCAGAAAATTGAGATTGCGCTTTCCTCACGACAGTCCTTTATCCTGTCCATAACCAGGAAGAATCTGGCCCAGTAATGGTGTACTGTTTCAGCGGGCTCTTGCCGGATTTGAGATAGATCGCTTGTATTTGGGTGGGCGGGGGAATTAAATTCGGAACCCCGCCCAATCGGAGGCTCAAGGGCCGAAAAGTTTCCGAATTTGGAAGCTTGGATTGCTGGATGTTTTCCAACGAATCTGGTCCGCTACCTGACTTTAGGTTCAGTACTTGATTGACGTCCGTCCCTCCGCGGGAATCTGGCATGGAGGGATCAGGAATCCAGACATAACTGGTTTTTAATATAGAAGAAGAGTCGCCGTGCTGTTCCTCTACCATAGCGACGTGGTGAGTAGCCCGGGGAGAGTTGATCTCTCTCAGATCGGTTTTAAGCCCAATCTGGTCGTAGTCTGTAGCGACTCCCAGGGCGGCGATGCGATCCAAGAGCTCGTTTACGGAGGAGAGCTCCATCGGATCTAGCTGCTCGGTGAGTTTCGAGTTGACGTGAAGATCGCTTTTGATGACCTGAGAGGTCATTGTTGGAGCATCGGCCGAACAGGCGGTCATAAGAAAACCACCTAGCCGAATAGTTTGGCCGGTGGCCAAAGCTCCTTTGGCAACGGTACCGTCTTTAAAGACGGGAAGAGGCATCCTTCCTGATTGCGACGGCACAGAGGAACTCTCAATGAAAGCACCAATGTCGGTGTCAAAACCGGCGGATCTCGGGTAGGGGGTCCCGAACTGTGCGTCTAGGCGGATGGTAACAGGAGACAAGGGACACGATGTTTTTACCCAGGTTCGGGCCCTCTCGATGGAGGTAAAACCCTACTCCTGCTTGATTGATATTGATGATATGGGTAGTACAAGAGTGGATCTACCACGAGATCCAGGAGGCTAAACCCTAGAAGCTAGCCTATGGTATGATTGTTTTTCGTCCTATGGACTAAAACCCTCCGGTTTATATAGACACCGGAGAGGGCTAGGGTTACACGGAGTCAGTTACAATGGTAGGAGATCTACATATCCGTATTGCCAAGCTTGCCTTCCATGCCAAGGAAAGTCCCATCCGGACATGGGACGAAGTCTTCAATCTTGTATCTTCATAGTCTTGGAGTCCGGCCAATGATGATAGTTCGGCCATCCAGACACCCCCTAGTCTAGGACTCCCTCACTCACCTTTCCGTTTTCATTTTATCCTTTGGCAAGCTCCTCATGTTTGAAAGATCATGATACATATATCCAATTGGATGTAAGTTGGCATAGGCTATTATTGTTGACATCACCTAAAGGTGAATATGTTGGGAGCAACACAATAAGCCCCTATCTTTCTCAGTGTCCGGCTGAAACTCTATAAGCACAAGTATTGCGTGAGTGTTAACAATTATAGGGGACTACGAGATAGTTGAGTATGTGAGCTTGCTGAAAAGCTCTATTATTGACTCTTTCTGATGTTACGATAAATTGCAATTGCTTCAATGACTGAGATTATAGTTTGTTAGTTCCCAATGAAGTTTTTGAACCATACTTGACATTGAGAATTGCTTATTACTTGAACATAGGAGATCATATGACAAAGTCCATATATGTTGCTGTTATTAGAATGATCATGATGCCCTCATGTCCGTATTTTATTTTTATCGACACCTCTATCTCAAAACATGTGGACATATTTTTCGATTTCGGCTTCCGCTTGAGGACAAGCGAGGTCTAAGCTTGGGGGAGTTGATGCGTCCATTTTGCATCATTCTTTTATGTCAATATTTATTGCATTATGGGCTATTATTACACATTATATCTCAATACTTATGGCTATTCTCCCTTATTTTACAAGGTTTACCATGAAGAGGGGGAATGCCGGCAGTTGGAATTCTGGCTGGAAAAGGAGCAAACATTGGAAACCTATTCTACACAACTCCAAAAGACCTGAGACTCCATGAAACAACTTTTCAGATTTAATAAGAATTTTTGGGCAAAAGAAATAGGCCAGGGGCCCCACACCCTGTCCAGGAGACAGGGGGGCGCCCCCCCTGTAGGGCGCGCCCCCTATCTCCTGGGCCCCCTGGTGGGCTTCCGGCTGCCATATTCTGCTATATGAAGGGTTTTCACCTGGAAAAAATTGTGGGCAAGCTTACGGGACGAAACTCGCCACCACGAGGCGGAACCTTGGCGGAATCAATCTAGGGCTATGGCGGAGCTGTTCTGCCGGGGACACTTCCCTCCGGGAGGGGGAAATCATCACCAACGTCATCACCAACGATCCTCTCATCGGGAGGGGGTCAATCTCCATCAACATCTTCACCAGCACCATCTCATCTCAAAACCCTAGTTCATCTCTTGTATCCAATCTTGTATCAAAACCACAAATTGGTACCTGTGGGTTGCTAGTAGTGTTGATTACTCCTTGTAGTTGATGCTATTTGGTTTACTTGGTGGAAGATCATATGTTCAGATCCTTTATGCATATTATTACCCCTATGATTATGAACATGAATATGCTTTGTGAGTAGTTACGTTTGTTCCTGAGGACATGGGTGAAGTCTTGCTATTAGTAGTCATGTGAATTTGGTATTCGTTCGATATTTTGATGAGATGTATGTTGTCTCTCCTCTAGTGGTGTTATGTGAACGTCGACTACATGACACTTCAACATTATTTGGGCCTAGAGGAAGGCATAGGGAAGTAATAAGTAGATGATGGGTTGCTAGAGTGACAGAAGCTTAAACCCTAGTTTATGCGTTGCTTCGCTAGGGGTTGATATGGACCCATATGTTTAATGTTGTGGTTAGGTTCACCTTAATACTCCTTTTTGTAGTTGCGGATGCTTGCAATAGGGGTTAATCATAAGTGGGATGCTTGTCCATGTTAGGGCAGTACCCAAGTGTTGGTCCACCCACATATCAAATTATCAAAGTACCGAACGCGAATCTTATGAACATGATGAAAACTAGCTTGACGATAATTCCCAACGTGTCCTCGGGAGCTCCTTCTTCATTATTAGAATTTGTCTAGGCTTATCCTTTGCTACATAAAGGATTGGGCCACCTTGCTGCACTTTATTTACTTTATTTACTTTTTGCTCGTTACTATTTATCTTATCACAAAACTATCTATCACCTACTATTTTAGTGCTTGCAGAGAAAACCTTACTGAAAACCGCTTATCATTTCCTTCTGCTCCTCGTTGGGTTCGACACTCTTACTTATCGAAAGGACTACGATAGATCCCCTATACTTGTGGGTCATCACCAGACACCTCGGCCAGGAAAAACAGAAGTCCATTTCAGCCCTTACGGCACTCATGACCCGCTTCTGTGCGGGCGAAGATAGGTGGCTGGCCCGTAGCATAATAATACAAGCGAACCTGGCACTTCTGAAGTCAGAAATAGCAACGGCAATCCCTGACGCAACAGACATAAGCGTCGAAACAGCGGTGGCAACAACGAAGACACGGCGGTCAACATTGGATTCAGTGGCTCTAAGTCCGGTCAGCGGAAGAAGCCATTTAAGAGAAACAATCTGGGCCCGTCCAGTTTGGACCGCATACTCGATTTTCCATGTCAAATTCACGACACTCCTGATAAACCAGCCAATCATACCAACATAGAGTGTTGGGTCTTCAAATAGGCCGGCAAGTTAAATGCCGAGAGCAAGAAAAAGGAGTCTCAAAGCGATAACGATGACGAGGAGCCCCAGCCACCGAATATAGGGGGGACAGAAGAAGTCCCCCCCCCCCCAAGTTAAAACGGTAAACATGATATACGCCACCCATATCCCCAAGAGGGAGCGCAAGCATGCACTCAGGGACGTCTACGCGATGGAGCCAATCGCCCCAAAGTTCAACCCATGGTCATCCTGTCCGGTCACCTTTGATCGCAGGGACCATCCGACCAGTATCCGTCATGGCGTTTTAGCCGCACTGGTCCTTGACCCAATTATTGATGGATTCCACCTTACGCGAGTCCTCATGGATGGTGGCAGCAGCCTGAACCTGCTCTATCAGGATATAGTGCGTAAAATGGGTATTGATCCCTCAAGGATCAAGCCCACAAAAACCACCTTTAAAGGTGTCATACCAGTTGTAGAGGCCTGCTGTACAGGCTCAATCACACTGGAAGTGGTCTTCGGATCCCCGGATAATTTCCTAAGCGAAGAATTGATCTTCGATATCGTCCCCTTCCGTAGTGACTATCATGCACTGCTCAGACAAACCGCATTCGCTCGATTCAATGCGGTGACGCACTACGCCTACCTCAAGCTCAAGATGCCCGGACCACGCGGTGTCATAACGATCAACGGAAATACGGAATGCTCCCTTCATACTGAGGAGCACACCGTGGCCCTTGCAGTAGAAGTACAGAGTAGCCTTTTTAGGCAGAACCTGAATTCGGCAGTAAAGCTCCCGGACACTGTCAAGTGAGTCTGAACTACTCTGTAGCAGGACAGTCCAGCTCGTCCAGAGCTTGCCTAGCAATTCGGCCTCCATCCCAATCAAGCGGTGACATTTGTGCCGCGCGTACATAACTACACACTTAAAATACCATGGGCATGGACGGAGGCATAGCTAGACCATGGTCCATAATGCGGCTCAGCCGCTCCTGGACCCGCATACCTTCACTTTTACTTTTATCTTTCACGTTTTTCTCTTCTTGAGGCTTTTCTGATAACCTGATCATCGGACCTATCAAGGGACGGATACACCAAGAAGGCAAGGAGCTTTGACGGACAAGGGAACCCCAAGTGGTCTCTGCTAACGATCATTATACCTGTTTTAAATACCCGCACGCAGCTCGCCCTTGGTCATGGCATGTCAAATAGCCTTATTTGCTTATCGCATTACTTGTACAAATACGCCTTGACGTATTAATCAAATTACAATGGAAAATAATTTGCGGCATTAGCTTATTACTTGAATTTTTCCTTACTTTATGTTCTTATCAATTGCACCCGTACACTCTGGTACGCCTTAATTCGCCAGGGGCTTCATCATACCCCACAATACGGCAATAAAGTCCGAACACTTTTATAGTACAGTTCGGCACCCCAAACATTTAGCATTATATGCATTGGCTCCAAATCATGTCTTTGGTCAATAGTTGGGTTGCCCGGCTCCTGTGCTTACTACCTTACGTTCCGCTATATCGGCTAGGGTAGTAAAGGGAGAACTATTGTGATTGTGTCCCGGTTTTTCCGGATGAGCACCTCAGTAGAGAAAGTTGAAAACTGACTGTCATGATGCGGCGAGAGCTGGTCAGCTGTTTGAGAGGTTTCAAATCCTTAGAGATTTTTTCCGCATTATGCTAGGAATCGATTTATCCGATTAGACGTGTATAGCGCCCCAAGTTCGGACTTTCAAACACTAGGGGCTGCGCCAAAATTTTCGTTGTCAAACTCCTATGGCTAAGTGAGGGTGATAAAGCCGTATAGTCCGATTGCCCTTTTCATTGATCTAAACACCTCCTTTAAGGACCAAACTCTAGAGTAAAGAGTGTTTAGATTTATCCCGAACGCCCCCGTACTACCTACGTGGGGGCAAAAGCCGACGACTGGCCAACTCTTAGATTTAACAAAACAGCCGCACAGGAGGTGTAATTTTAAATAAACAAGCATTATATTACATAATGATCTTGTTTCATATTACATGACACGATAACATAAATTTATTCATGGGAATATGATATCCTTGGCACATTGCTCCGCAACAAGGCGGGATTCCTCCAGGACACTGTCAAAGTACAGTTGGGGTCTGCGGTGCTCCTTGCCCTCCGGCGGCCCCTCGGTCATTAGCTTCGTGGCATCCATCTTCGCCCAGTGCATCTTGGCATGGGCAAAGGCCATTCGCGCGCCTTCAATACAGACCGACCGCTTGATGGCTTCAAGCCGAGGGCAGGCGCTGACAAGCCGCTTCACGAGTCCGAAGTAGCTACTAGGCATGGCTTCGGCAGGCCATAGCCGGATTATCAAATCCTTCATGGCTAGTTCGGCTGCCCTATGCAGCTCGACCAACTGTTTCAGATGATCGCTAAAGGGCACTAGATGTTCTGGTCCAAGGTATTGCGACCAGAATAGCTTCTCCGTTGAGCTCCCCTCTTCGGCTCGATAGAATTCTGTAGCATCTGACGCGTTGCGTGGCAGATCCACAAACGCCCCTGGAGAGCTCCAAATCCGGGTAAGTAAAAGGAACCTTTCCTTCACATATCTGCTTTGCATAATGAAAGCCTTACCCGCCGTGATCTTCTTGGCAGCCTGGATTTCTTGGAGGGCGCCCTGGGCTTCAGCCCAGGCATCTTGTGTGCTTTGGCGGGCCTTGGCAAGTTTGGACTCTTGCTCCTTAAAATCGCGCTCCAAGGACTCACACTTCTTGACGGCGTCCGTGAGCTCTTGCTAGACCTCGCTGACCCGCGCCTCTGCTTCTCGCGCGGGGCTCGTTCTTTGGCTGCTTTGTCCTTGGCCTCAGCCAATGCCTTCTTGAGGGACGTTACTTCGGTCGTGGCCCCTAATAAAGTTCATGACACTTTAGTTAGTACGAATCATTCATCCTTCCTAAATATATACACAGGTTACTGCATACCTTGACTATCCTCCAGCTGCTTCTTCGTGCGGCGGAGCTCTTCCTCGGCCCGCTCCAGATTCTGCTTCAATCCGGAGACTTCCGCAGTATGAGCGGACGCAGCTAGTAGCGACGCCTGCTTGTTCACATAGACATTTTAGATTAGACTCCTGAGAAAATTATTTGATCCTTTGTTTGGTTTTTCTTTCCGAACACCGCACAGAGTATCAGGGGCTACTGTCTATACTGTGACATTCTTTTTATAATTGTGTTGCTTACCTCAAAGCCTGTTAGAAGGCTCGTGCACTCTTCGGTCAGTCCGCTTTTCGCGGACCGGATCTTCTCAATCACTGTACCCATAATGGTACGGTGTTCTTCAACAATGGAAGCGCCTCGCAGCGCTTCCAGCAATCTATCCGGTGCCTCTGGATGGACAGAGGTCACCGGTGGAGTTGGCTCACCCCCCCTCTTTCGAAAGAGGCGGCTGCCTGAGTCTGGAGCCACATGGGCCTCCGGAGCTGTATTCGGCTGGGGGGCGACTTGGATACGGCCCCCATCATCAGTGTCCATGGGGGTTTGCTCCCCCATGTGTTCGGCAACCAAGGTTTCACCCTCCGGCACCATCGGGACGGCCTCCTGAGCCTCTCCCTGGCCTGGGATCCTTTGAGACAACACCTCGGCGTTGTCCACAGCCTTGGGTGAGGAGGCCGTCGGAAGGGACCCGATGTCCATCACCAACGGGTCCAGCGACCCCTCCGAAGAGGAGGATAGCTCGATGTTGGACCGAGCCGGACTGCAAGTGCATGATCCAGCACATTAAAAACAATAAAGTAAAAAGGTCGGATATATTACCGTGTCCGGACACTTGCGATTTGGCCAGGGGCTTGTCCCTGGGCTCCCACTCCCAACTGCTGTTGGTGGCCGCTGCGGAGTTGTCCGAAAGGGAAGCTTTCCCCTTCTTGGACTTTTCGGCCTCCAGATGCATGGAGGCCGTCCTCTTCTTTCTCCCCCCTGCATGGGGGGAATGGATTTCTTCTTCTTCCTCCTCCTCTTCCTCGTCGTCTTAAGCGACGGAGGAGTGATCCTCGGCGTCTTCGGACATTGCGTCCGAAGCGCCCTTGCGACGGAGACCATCTCTGGTCCCCTTGGACTTCTTCTTCGCCTTCTTCCCTAGCACCTAATAAGGTGCCAGAACCAGCATCTTCGTTAGAAGCAGGATTTCTAGGCCTTCGGGCAGTGAAGCCGGATAGTTAAATCGCTGCACCTTCTCTATCCAGGCCCGAAAAAATATATAGGGAGGTTTAGATTCCTTCCTCAAATATGCCAGTAAAGGGTATACCTCGAAAACGTGAAAGAACTTACCGGATTAGCCCGACAAGTTAAGCTAAGCCCGCAAATCTTGGTCGTGGGTGGTGGTGTCTCGCCGGCCTTGAAGAGCACCTTCCAAATATCTTCGTGTCCTGCCGAAGAGCTCTAGTAGCGTCTGGTGCTTGGCCGGGTCGAGTTCCCACAAATAGCAAGTCCGGCGTTGGCACGGAAGGATCTGGCGAACAAGCATAACCTGGATCACGTTGACGAGCTTGATTCTCTTGTTTATCATGTTCTAGACGCACGTCTGGAGCCCTGTCAGCTCGTCCGAAGAGCCCCAGGCGAGGCCTTTCTCTTGCCAGGAGGTGAGCCGCATCAGGACTCCGGATCAGAATGCAGGGGCCGTGATACGTCTCCGTCGCATCTATAATTTTTGATTGTTCCATGCCAATATTATTCAACTTTTATATACTTTTGGCAACTTTTTATACTATTTTTTGGGACTAACATATTGATCCAGTGCCCAGTGCCAGTTCCTGTCTATCGCATGTTTTTTGTTTCACAGAAACCCAATATCAAACGGAGTCCAAACGGGATAAAAATGGATGGAGAATTATTTTGGAATATTTGTGATTTTTGGGAGGAAGAATCAACGCGAGACGATGCCCGAGGTGGCCACGAGATAGGGGCCCACGCCCACTTAAAGTGGGCGCGGCCCCCACTCTCGTGGGCCACCCGTAAGGCGGTTGATGCCCTTCTTTGGCCACAAGAAAGCTATTTTTTGGAAAACAATCTGGGCGAAGGTTTCAGTCCAATCGGAGTTACGGATCTCCAGATATAAAGGAAACGATGCTAGGGCAGAATTACACAACACAGAATTAGAGAGAGACAGAGAGATAGATCCAATCTCGGAGGGGCTCTCGCCCCTCCCAAGCCATGGGAGCCAAGGACCAGAGGGGAAACCCTTCTCCCATCTAGGGAGGAGTTCAAGGAAGAAGAAGAAGAAGGGGGCCCTCTCCCCCTTGCTTCCGGTGGCGTCGGAGCGCTGCCGGGGACCATCATCATCACCGCGATCTTCACCAACAAGTTCACCGCCTTCATCACCAACTCTTCCTCCCTCTATGCAGCGGTGTAGCCTCTCTCTTACCCGCTGTAATCTCTACTTAAACATGGTGCTCAACGCTTTATATTATTTCCCAATGATGTATGGCTATCTTATGATGTTTGAGTAGATCCGTTTTGTCCTATGGGTTAATTGATGATCGTGATTGGTTTGAGTTGCATGTTTTATTATTGGTGCTGTCCTATGGTGCTCTCCGTGTCGCGCAAGCGTGAGGGATTCCCGCTGTAGGGTTTGCAATATGTTCATGATTCGCTTATAGTGGGTTGCGTGAGTGACTGAAACACAAACCCGAGTAAGGGGATTGTTGCGTATAGGATAAAAGGGGACTTGATACTTTAATGCTATGGTTGGGTTTTACCTAAATGAATCTTTAGTAGTTGCGGACGCTTGCTAGAGTTCCAATCATAAGTGCATATGATCCAAGTAGATAAAGTATGTTAGCTTATGCCTCTCCCTCAAATAAAATTGCAATAGTGATTACCGGTCTAGTTATCGATTGCCTTGGACAAATAACTTTCTCGTAACAAAAAGCTCTCTACTAATACTTACTTTATTGCATCTTTATCTAAACAGCCCCTAGTTTATGTTTACGTGCTCTTTATTATCTTGCAAACCTATCCTATCACACCTACAAAGTACTTTTAGTTTCATACTTGTTCTAGGTAAAGCGAATGTCAAGCGTGCGTAGAGTAGTATCGGTGGTCGATAGGCCGCCGCCCAATTGGTGCCGCGCGGCTCGGTGATGTAGAACCACCGCAACTGCCACCCTTTTATAGTTTCCATAAAGGAGCCCTCGGGCGAGGTGAAATTGGGCATCTTGCCCACCATGACGCCTCCGCACTCTGCTTGTTGGCCGCTCACCACCTTCGGCTTCACATTGAAGGTCTTCGGCCATAGGCCGAAGTGAGGTGGGATGCGGAGGAAGGCCTCGCACACGACAATAAATGCCGAGATGTTAAGGATAGAGTTGGGGGTGAAATCATGGAAGAATAGCCTATAGTAAAACATTAGTCCGCGGACGAACGGGTGGAGGGGGAATCCCAACCCCCGGACGAAGTGTGTGAGGAACACCACCCTCTCCTGGGGCTTCGGGGTGGGGACGATTTGTCCCTTGGCCAGAAGTCGATGAGCGATTTCCTTGGCTAGGTATCCGGCCTCCCGGAGCTTCTTGATGTCCTTCTCCTTGATGGAGGTGGCCATCCACTTGCCTCCTGCTCCGGATCCGGACATGATTGGAGTGCTTTTTTTGGCGGAGAAGGTGAGAGCTTGGGCGCCGGAGCTCAAGGATGGATGGGCAGAGGAAGGAGAAGGCATGGGTGAAAGAGAGTGAATCCGTATCCCTTTATAAAGGCAGTAAAAGTCATGCGCCTCCCCACTCGCCTTAAAATTCGCCTATTCTCCAAGCACCATGTAGATGACATGGTTGGGTTACCCATGCCCGTATTGATGAGAATCCCGTGATAAGGGGACACGATCTCTGCTTTGACAAGACGTGCCAATGAAACCGCACCTCAAAATACAGAGCGGCATGCTAAAAAATGGTTCGAATAATTATCAGGGAGTGGCGTGATGTCACGCTACAAAAAGTTGTTAGCGGATTGGACTCGTGAAATATTATACTCTCTACAGTTGTGTGTGGTACTTGTTTTGCAGAGCCGGACACGTTTTCTATGTTCGGAAGGCTATGTTGAAGTATTCGGAGAAGGAACCCGCCTTGCAATGCCGAAGAAAATCTGTGCACCGGACTCATCGTCATTGAAGCCTGGTTCACGGGCTACTGAGGGAGTCCTGGATTAAGGGGTCCTCGGACAGCCGGACTAGATACTTTGGTCAGACTGTTGGGTTATGAAGATACTAGATAGAAGACTTCTTCCCGTGTACGGATGGGACTCTCCTTTGCGTGGAAGGCAAGCTTGGCGATTCGGATATGTAGATTCCTTTCTCTGTAACCGACTTTGTACAACCCTAGCCCCATCTGGTGTCTATATAAACCGGAGGGTTTAGACTTCTAGGGTTTAGTACGTAGCGACAACAATCATAATCTCATAGGCAAGACTTCTAGGGTTTAGCCATTTATGATCTCGTGGTAGATCAACTCTTGTAATACTCATACTCATCAAGATCAATCAAGCAGGAAGTAGGGTATTACCTCCATAGAGAGGGCCTGAACCTGGGCAAACATTGTGTCCCCCGCCTCCTGTTACCATTAGCCTTAGACGCACAGTTCGGGACCCCCTACCCGAGATCCGCCGGCTTTGACACCGACAATGACATCCCTGCCTTCTTGATTTATGTAAAGGGAAAGATTGTGTACTATAGATGCTGTTGCATAGCAAGGGACGTGCTGCAGAAAATGGTAGGATTGTTAAAGAATATGGTAACATGCAAATACGTGCAAAATTGAAAGAACTGTACATCAGTTGAAATCAAAGGACAAAAATCTATAATTAAATAGATAGGGTAACCATGATGTCATGGAAATATGAGAGTAATCGAAAGAACAACACATCATTAATTTGCCTAATATAGAAAGAAGAGGGGGAAATCCCCTTTGACGTATATGTTGCATGTGGCACATTTTATCCAAATGTAGCAATATATAGTATATGTTTAGGAAAGTAGGCCATGCCAACCGATTTAGGGTGAGATTGAACATACCGCGCGTCTCCTCAAGTCATCTGGTATGGTAGATGGAACTCCATGGATGTCTGGCCGAGGCCGCAAAGTCCTGATGTGTCCGCACACTATACACTCTATGAATGAAAGGAAACCCCTCAAATCGGCTCGAATAAAAATGAATTCATGGTGATTTCATCCGGGTGATTAAAGGAGGCAGATGAACTGGGGTAAGAGATGATATAATATCTCATTAAATTAGTTACCTTGTTATGCATGAGAAAAAACCCTCAACACGGCGGATTCCCCAATCGGGCGGAGCTGGGTCGACCACGAGCAGCATCGAGAAAGTCGATGGCGATAGGCGGCAGCAAGCGGAAGTGGCAAAATGCGGTGGGGTTTGCTGGCAGCCTGGCGGTGGCGACATGCATCGAGCTAAGTGGTTGTCGCGGCATTAGGCGGTGCCATGCAGAGTCATGGAGGAGCTTGTGCTGGTGTGAATGGGGACCGGAGGGGGGTGGCGGGTGGGGTGAGGGTTTTTGTGACGTGGGGATGGTGAGGGTTTTCTTTTTTCTTTTTTGAATTGGGTGCTGAGGGTTTTGTGTACCACAAAGAGCTGCGGAGACAACGGTTTGCTAGAGCCAACCGTGTGTGATTGATGTAACTAGGAAAATGAAAGCCGTCGCACACGGTTCCAATTTGGGAACCGTGTGTGAATACGTACTACCTCCGTCCTGGTTTATTGGTCCCCTTTGTGATTTGTGCCAAATTTTGACCAAAGATGTAACTAAAAAATGTTTATGCATGTCACCAAAAATTATATCAATGAACACTATGCTCAAATACGCATCCAACGATATAATTTTTGATGACCTGCACTAACATTTTGTCAGTTAAATCTTTGGTCAAAATTTAACACAAATTACAAACGGGACCAATAAGCCAGGACGGAGGTAGATTCCATCAACCGAACTGATTGCATCCATATCCCACATCTAGACATAAGTAAACGTAGATTAAACATACTCAAGCATAGATAATAAGCGTACACAAGCATAGTTCAACCATAAGTATATAGTTCAACCGTCATTAAGCATACTCAAGCGCATTTATAATTAAGACACTACATAGCCATACATAGTTCAATCCCACATCTATCTCATCTGCCAACACGATCCTGAAGCTTCTCCAGGTACTCAGCATAGGTGGCGTGCGCCACCCTGCGAGAATACTTCTACCTAAAGGAGCCAACGGCTCATCCTCTTGCATGCACCAGAACACTTTGATACGCCTAATGAAGATTTTAGTTGAAAAATAGGCATCGATAGCCCTAGTTGCAGGTCCTAATACGCCTGTTATGCATTCCCGCATAAAGCTCCCTGAGGATTTGCCTCTTGTACCTCCTCTGGCCGTCTTCATCCTTGTTGTCGACATTGTCAGATTGAACCTATACATATATTAAAAGAATGTGGCATCAAATTTGGAACACAAACTAATCTCTAGCGAACATTCGGCAGTTGCCAAAATTTGGCATCAAATGAATGTTTACATGTCGTAAAGTAGGATTAGGAATTTATTGCTATTTTCTAAAACATATATCCAGAGATTATGGTTCGATTTTTAAGCACAATCATCTATGCACAGAGCAATATTGATGAAAATAATGGCACAAACATATATGTAGGTCATTCAAAATTAGTTGTCAAGACCTGGCCAGGAATTATTAGCATGAACACTAACCCTAGTCAGATTATTAGCAGAAATCATTTGCACAGATAAAATAACTAATCACTAATCACTTGTACCATTCAAACAATCAATACACTACACAGATCTAATGAAACTTAGTCAAATTTCATGGATTGGGAGAACATAACCATAGGATTACTATTCCAAAAAGGGGGAGGCAGGAGTAACCAGGGAAACCCTAGGATGTATTTGACACATAAATGGGTATAGATGATTAACTGGTTCTCCATCAATGTCGGAGTCATCGACGGAGTCGTCGCCCGAGTCGTCACCAGAGTCTGTGTGGACCTCCGGCTCTGGCTCTGGTAGCACGACACCATCGACGATGTTAGGGTGCAGCGATACCTTGCTGGCGGCGACGGTGTCGGATATCGGATTCCGGCAAAACCCTTGAGGTTCGAACACTGGGATGCGCACGAAGATTTCCCCCTACCGAAACACGCCCTCAGCCTCGCCACAATATCTAAGCTATCTCGATGAACTTACAACACAAGAGACACAAGATTTATATAGGTTCTTGTGCTTGGCGAACTTGTGTGGGTGAGGATGATATGAATGATCCCTCCTTCTCTAGGGTGGTGGCTACTCCTATTTATAGAGGCCCTGGTCCTCTCCCCAAATATTGAGCGGGAAGGGATCCAACACCGACCATTTTGAAAGGGGACAACTAGTACAAGCTATCCTGACTAAAGGTGGTCTTCGCCTGTCAAAGGCGCTGGTGGTGTAACAACCTGATTTTTGGCCCTTTCTTTTTCTTTTGTTTTTCCGAGGTTTTTGCCTGAGTTTTATTTTTCCGTACCTTTGTGGTCTGGAAACTGAAGAAGATGCCCTCTTCTTTGCTTCCAGAGTGGCTTGTCATCCCCTATCCAACTCTAGACCCTGCCATTTTCATCCTATCCCAAATCCCAATATTCTTTTATTGGGAATATTCTTTTTCTATTAAAGGAATAACTCAATTTTCCCTAGGTTGTGAAGCAACCTATATTTCCATCACTCCTAAAATTCCCAAATAATTCTCATAAATTGTTTGGGTCATATCTTCCTTAAATATGGCAAAACATTTCATTTGACATGCTTAGCATCATGCTCAAATAATTCATTTCCTATTGTGCCCTAAATGGCACATTGTGAAGCAAGTGCTATTTTACTTTGCCCAATTGACCGCAAACTTGTTGGACATCTTTTCCTGTCCATATCATCGCCACATGCCAAAATGCAACCTCATTTGCCTAGTAGTCATTTAATTATGCTTTTCCAAAGTTTTTGCCCAGAAAGAAACTTTGTGAAGGAGGTACAAGCTAGGCATATCCAAATGAGTTGCACTTTTTGCATGGTCCTGCATATCATCATATCATAGCCCTCCACCAAAGTAGAGCTCATGTCATGCCTCCATGTGAGCTCATCTTCAATTCTTGTATTACGTCCAAAATTTCAGTTAGTGGAGCAAGTATATTTTATCTTGCTCCATTATGGCTGTAAATTTTTCTAGGCCTTCTCTTATCCATATAACTTATCTCCGGACAATTTGGCCATATTTCATCTATCCATTTTCCCTCTAGAATTTCTGCAAGTTTCTGGTCAGGCGGGATGTTTGTGAAGGAAGTACCATTTTGGTTTATCCAAATGGTGTGAAACCTTTTTCACCATCTTCATATGATCAAATAAATGTGCCTTGTCGAAGTTGAGCTGAAGTTGACACTCCTAGTGAGTGATTCTTCCTCATTTCCAAATCTGGCCAGTATGGCAATTTCTACAGCAAGCGCTATCTAAACTCCTCCTCTTGAGCTGAAACCTTGCCATCCTGATCACCTTAGTGAGTGATCAACCCCAGTCAAAGCTCAACCTTAATCTCCACACGTGTGAGCCACAGAAAACTCCAAACACCTTGCTGTTCCATTGTATCCTTGCTACCTGTGGTCACCTCAGTGAGCACTATGCTTTGGCTCTCTCTTCCTTGGCATCTATCTCTGCATCCCTTGTCTCCTAGGCATAACTTGGCCGACCATCATGCACTGTGTGCACCAGTGCACGTGGTGACCACCGTTTTGGCATGTCACCCGCGCGCTCTAGCGCCTCTGTCTTCTTCTCCCTTGCTGTGCGCTTGTCCCCCCGTCGCCTAGCTATGTCCGGTGTCTTCCCCGTGTTGTTGTCGTCCCTCTGGAGCGCTTTCCCCTCCATCTTCTTCCCCGGCGACCCGTCCCCATCGAGAAACAGAGTGCGTCCACGGGCACATAGTGCCGACAAGGTATTAATGGCGCCTGGCTTCTTCCCTCTCTTGTCCCCGAGCCCCTCTCGTCTCCGTGACCCTCGTCCACTTCCCCCTCGTCGCTGTTCGAGCTTGGCCGCGAGCACACGTGTCCGCGGCGCCTGACACGCATCCGCGGTGGCAACCGAGCTCGAACCGCCTTGCCACGGCTATTTAAGCCCACCCCGAGATGCCCCGACCTCACCAGCGGCCTCAACCCTCCTCTCTAGACCTCCCCAACCCCTCAATCCATCGCCAGAGCGTCTCCATCCTCCCCACGGCCACCATGGTTGCTGCCCCCTCCGGCTCAAATTCGAGCAGTCCGGCAAATCCCTCCTCGCTTAGCTTCCACCAGCAACCCCCTCGACCTCCTAGAGCTGCCCGCTCACTTCCTCCCTCCATTTCCATGGCCGTAGCCCCGTTTCCAACTCTGGCCGAAACCATCCTCCGCCGCGGTTGACGTTTAGTTCATCTTGGTGCTCCCCGGTGGCCGCTTCACGTCCAGGTGGATGCGGCTCCGCCTCCTTGTCTCGCCGGTGGCTACGGCGTCCCAAATGATGCCCGGAGTCGGCCGGAGTCCTCGCCGGCGCACGTGGCCTCCTCTGTTCTGGAGCCGGCATCGGGAGGAAGAAGGGAAGGAGCGAGGACGAGAGAGAGAGATTCGATGGGCCCCGCTGGCAGTGACACGGGCGTTGACCCTGTTGCTAGTGTGGATCAGTGGCGGGTCCCACCACCCTGTGGACGCCGCTCGTCAGCCACACGCTTTGACCCCGCCCCGCCACATCAGCCCAGCCAAAACCTCTAGTTTGTGAACGTTCGTCCGTTAAGAGCAGAAATAAATACTTTTTATTTCTTTTTCTGCCTAACGAACGAACGGTCGTAACTTTTCAACCACAACTCTGAATGAGGTGAATCCAACGCCCACGTCTTCGTCTCATCGAGCCTGTTCTGTTCCCACCGTTTTGACTATGTTTCAACATTCTAAAAATGACCATTTTGCCCTTGCCCTAATCAGCCCCCTCCGAGAGAATACCCTTTCCGGCGATTCTTTCCGTGGTCGTTCCGCACTTCTTCCTGGAGCCTTCTTCATCCCCAGGCAAGCCACAACCACTATTTGCATGATAGCCATGCAGAAGCATTGGTTTCCAACTTGAATCTTTAATAATGGTTTGATTGTTTTGCTTCTGCTGTCGTTATTTTGGTTATGCTTATGGATCGGTGTTTACCGTCATGTTTTCTTGCACTCTGTTATTATGTTCTTCATGCTAGTATTATGTTAATATTGGCAATGCTCGGTAATAGTACATGTTGGTGATGGTCTTCGGTGCATGACTATCATCTGTCCCGAGTACCGTTGTTATGCATGTTCCTTTGCACCCAGTTGGTTAAATTCTTGCATGGTAGTTTATCGTTATGTTATCGCATGGTATATATTGTTGATGCTAGTGGTCATGTTATGCTATGAGTAGTGTTCTAGCTGTGATATTCATGCTCGTCAGTATGCCATGCTCATCTGGATAAATGATTAAATGTTGTTGTTATGATCGTTGATTACATTGCACCTCCATGCCTATTTTGATATCATGTTCATGCATCATGTTATTTTATCATGGCTCAGCATATTGCATTCAAGTTTAACCGGTTTAAATTGAACTTGAACAACTATTGGCTGAGTCATGGTGCCACCATATCGATCTGACCAGTGCAACCACGCTTACCCTATGGGGGGTGTCCTAACTGGGTCTATTGTCATGCCTCTCACCGGTGCCTCCCGCGAGGGAAGGTTATGCGCGGGCGCTACCCTGGTCAGGTAGGACGGCATAAGCCTTGTGTGCCCGTTGTTGAGTATGGATCCTTGTCCCTGTTTGGGACCGTCTTGCCACGATGGTGGCCGTTGGTGCCTTCGGTAGGCATGGGGCCACCCAGGACTTAGCCCAAAGGGGAGTTGGTTGGAGTGGCTGGGAGAGTGTCATGGCAGTAGGACGGTTTTGTCGGAATGCTTTGGTCCACCCGAATGGAAGTGCGAGGCTAGGGTTCCGTGGTGTGGGTACAGTGTGCTAACCTTTGTAGAGTGTGTGTGTTAAATCTATCGATAGCCGCGCCCGCGGATATGGGCCCAGTTCGTAGTTGGTCACACTATGGGTCAACAGTAATAATAGTGTGCTTAATAAAAACCCCAGTTTGATGATGAAAGAAGTTGGTTGATATTTATGTGATCGTAAGAGGATCACTGTGGTATCATGAACACCGACTCGTTGGATATTTGTGGTGTTATGCGAGATTCAAGGGTAAAAGTCAAGCTCCTTGTGGTCATAAATGATTACTACGGTATTGTTAATACCAAGCTTGATTGGATCCGGAGATGATCATGTGATGTCCGTGATGGTAACTTTGTGCAGGTGATGGTTATGAGATAACCCAAGCAGAGTAAGTTGGTGCATGAAAGTTTCATCATCTTGCATGCTAGTCTCATCATGTTCATAGGTTTATGCCATGCTCGTATTGTTCTAGCTATATCATGTTGTTCATGCTATGTTGTTCTGATAGTATCGTGTTCCTCATTGCTTAATAATCTGTAATTGCCATGCTATTGTTTGTCTTGATTGCTTTGGTTGCTGTGAGCTTGCAAGTACATTCAATGTACCGACCTGGCGTGTCAAGCTAGTTTGCAGGTCATGCCAGATTTGATTGCTTGTTTGACGTGGATTCCTTGTTTGCAAGCTAGGATAAGCGTTCCAGCCAGAGTCCCTGCGGACTGGAGTTCATCACCATCGTCATTGTTCCGCTGCCAGTAGTCATTCCGCGACGTCAAGTTGTTCTGCTGCTTGCATGGAGCAACCGTGGCACGCGTAGTTTCACCATGCCGATGTAACCCCCTTGTACCCATATAGCTTGTAATAAAGAGATGGTTTGTTCAATGCTAAGCAGTGCCATATTCTAGAAGACTTCTCCTTGATTTCTAGGCTGGAATATAAGGTGTTCCGGTTTCTCTAAGCCGGGGTGCCACAGGTGGTGACGCCGTCTTGGGCTCCATGACGACCTCCGTCCTGCCGTCCTGCTAGCCTTGGTCTTGTGGCACCCATATGGAAACCTTTGCCCGATGCCTCGGTACTCAGCGCCTGCGCTGGCCCCCTTAGCACCAAAGGGGAAACGAGGATGCTACACGCGCTAACACCCGCCTGGCGCCCTGGCTTGCGTCACGGGAACCTCGCTAGGTGCCCCTTTCCTTGATCTCTCCGCCTCCCTCGCGAGCCTGCCTGATGAGGCCGTTCTTGAGGAGGCCTCGTGTCGTCTTCCCCGCGAGGCTTGGCACCTCGCGAGGGTCTTGAGTGTTGGTTGATGAAGATGGGCCATACTGGGCCATTGGTGGAGCCATGCCGCGGGCCGCAGGCAGGCAAGTCTGGGGACCCCCGTTCCCAGAACGCCGACAGTAGCCCCCGGGCCCAAGGTGCGCTCGGACTTGGCTTAGTGGCAAAGCCAAAGGGCAAGTGCGGAGCGCTGTGGGCCCCAACAGCCTGCGGTCTTGGTCGACGCGTGGCGACTGATTGGACGTGGGCGTCTTCGCTTCCCCACACTGCCTCGGCAACTGCCTGATTTGACGAGTCCCTGCTGCATGCAAAAAGGGGTCATCATTAACTGCGATCGTGGAGGTCGATAGTTGGTCTTCCTTGGGCTATAAATGGGGAGGGGCGAGAGCCCCCGTCGCCCATCTCTTCCCATTTCACTCGCTTCTCCTCCCTCGCTCCTGTTGCTTGCAGCGCCCCCCATGGCACCTGCGAAGAGGTTTTCGGCCGCAGAGAAGGGGAAGGCTCGCCAGGAAGGGCCTGGCTCTCCTCCGCCCAAGCGCAGATGCGTTTGCCCTTGCAAGCACTATGCGACCCCCGCTGCGGCTCTCCGCGTCAGCGGTGGTGGTCCTTCACGTGGTGGGAGCCGCCCATGTCGAGGCAGCCCGGTTGGTGGAGGAAGGCGTGCTGTGGCCGTGCGGCCTCCCCGGCTGCACTTCCACTCGGCGGAGGCGCTGCCAGAATTCGTCGTGTGGTCGGATAACCCAGCCGGCAACTGGCTTCAGCTCCCGCTCTCCTTCATTGGTGAGCTGCCGGCCGCTGGCCTAGGCGGGCTCTGGTTGCAGGCGGACGGCTGCTGCAGCAGGGCCTCCTCGGTCGCGGTGGAGGTCTTCGTCGCCGGCAACGCAGCCTTGGCCCGAGGCTGGCAAATGTTTGCCCATGCGCGCGGCCTCGGCAAGCAATGCACCCTCCACTTCAGGTACGATGGCGACGTGACCCTCTATGTGAGGGTGTTCGGGGAGGACGGCCGCCGCGTTGGGTGCTGCCCTGAAGATAGCGACGGTGACGAGGGGCTCGGTCTTGGCGACGGTCGTGATGAAGGTGAAGGCGGACTTGCTCCTGGCGGCGACCGTGGCTCGTCAAGCTATGGCGGCTCTTCCTTCGGCGACAGCTCCTTCAGCAGCGGCTACGATCAACCGCCATGCCACCGTGCCCGCCTCGGGGGCGGCAGTGGGTCGACCCGTCGCCATGCATCGGTGAAGCGCGAGGTGGGGTCTGGCTGAGCTCAGGAGGTCGTCGTAGGTCCCTCCTCGCGAACTGCTGCAAGGCGCGCGTTGCTTTTTTTTTGTTTTCCTTCTTTCCTGCATCAAGAGAGACAAGTATGGGGCCCCGTGGGGGCGTGCCACAAACTATGGTTTCCTAGTTATCATGCTGCATCTATTGTTCCTGTGCTGTGTCATGGTGTCGTTGTTGTATGTTGGTATGTAGGAATGACTTAGCTTGGTACATTTGAAGTAGTTTCCGCCTCGCGAGGTGCCTGCTTCAGGCCTCGCCGGGCGCCTTAAGAGCTGCAAAAAACTCGTCAAGAGACTATCATTTTTTGGACCCTGGTCGCAAGGGCTGGCGGCCGTGGCCCGGCGCTTCGTGTCGCGGTACCCGAGGGGCACAGACTGAGAGGGGTGCTCCCCTGCGAACTCGAACTAGAAGGCCTCGCGAAAATCAGAAGAAAAAGGCTCGCGAGGGCACCTGTACAGCCCCCTCGCGAGGCTTGCGAGAGAGAGCAAGTCGGACAAAGAGCTGAAGACAGAAAACGGAGGCAGGGAGCAGTTGAACAGGACCGGCAAAGAACATCAGAAGTAACTTCAATCAAAGCTCAAACAAGGAAGAGTGAGCCAACTGCAGAAAGCAAATGAAAAGCCGCGTCCAGCACCTAGTCTAGTTTCGACGTCTTCTCACCAACACGGAGTAAGTGCTGCCACTGGGCATGGGAGGGAGCCCCCGAGGCCCAAGGGCGGCACTCCTGAGACTTCGGAGCGTGTACAGCCCCACTCATTATTACGTGAGAGTGTCACGGGCGGCGAGCTTCACAGGCACTGGGCCTTCTTCACAAGCACCGGGCCTTTCTTCGGGCGGCGAGCTTCACAGGCACTGGGTCTTTCTTCAAGGGTAGAACTTCCGGAGGTGCTGGATGTTCCAGGCGTTCAGGATGGGTACCCCATCCTGAGTCTCTAGGCGCGCGGCGCCAGGCCTGGAGACATGGACGACCTTGAATGGGCCCTCCCACATGGGCGAAAGCTTATGCAGCCCTTTGCTGGAGAGCACCCGCCTTAGTACGAGGTCACCTACCTCGAGCGTCCTAGGGCGGATGCTGCGACAGTGATACCGCCGCAGCGCCTGCTGGTATCTTGCGGCCCGTAGGGCAGGTCACGGCGGCGTTCCTCCCCAGCACGAGATCCATCCCCCGCATGGCATCCTGTTGCACCTCATCAAACGCTAGGACCCGCGCGGAGCGACGCCTGACCTTGTGAGGGAGAACCGCTTCTGCTCTGTAGACGAGGAAGAATGGGGTCTCGCCCATTGCCTTAGTGGCGGTGGTGTGGATGGACCATAGTACGGACTGGAACTCGTCGTGCCAGCCCCTGCCGCAAGCCTCCAGCTTCTTCTTGAATGTCCTTGTCTTGAGGCCCCTCAAGACCTCCGCGTTGGCACGCTCGGCCTGGCCGTTGCTCCGGGAGTGCGCCACCGAAGCGTAGCAGATCTGCGTTCCAAGGTTAGCACAATATGTCTTGAAGAGATTGCTACTGAACTCCGAACCATTGTCGGTGATGATGCGGTTAGGGACCCCAAATTGGCTCATGAGGCCCTTGATGAACTTAACCGCGGAGCCGACTGGGATGGTGCAGACGGCTTCCACCTCCGCCCACTCGGTGAACTTGTCGATGGCGACGTAGAGGTAGCGGTAGCCCCCAGGAGCTCGAGGGAATGGGCCCAAGATGTCCAGCCCCTAGACCGCGAACGGCCACGAGAGTGGGATGGTTTGCAGGCCCTGAGCTGGTTGATGGATCTGCTTGGCGTGGAATTGGCATGCCTCGCAGGACTTCACCAGCTCGGTCGCATCATTGAGTGCTGTAGGCTAATAGAATCCGCTGTGAAATGCCTTGCCGACGAGGGTCCATGATGAAGAGTGGTGCCCGCAATCTCCACCGTGTATGTCGGCCAGCAGCTCTTTCCCTTGTTCCCTGGAGATGCAACGTAGGGAAACGTCATTCGGCCGCTTCCGGTATAACTCACCGTCTTGGATGCAGTAGGCCATGGCCTGCCGGGCCATGCGTTTCGCGTCCTCCTCTTTCTCCGGCAGCGCCCCTTGCGTCAGGTATTCCTTGAATTCCTTGGACCAGCATCCCTCCTGAGGATCCAGCGCCAAGAGTAGGCACGCTCCCGAGGTCAGGCCACAGGTCAGGGCTCCTGCGGTAGGTGGCTGAGGGAGTTCTTCCCGAGGCTGTGCCGTTCTTGAAAGTGATGGTGTCGCCGATGGCTTGAAGAGTCGTTCCTCGAAAATGCCAGGCTCCTGAGCCAGCCGTTTGGATGCCCTCCTAGCAATGTCATCAGCCTCTTCGTTGGTGCCGCGAGGCACATGCTACAACTCCAGCCCCAGAACTACTTCTCCATCTTGCATACTTCCGCAAGATATGCTTCCATGTGCTCGTCCTTCGGCTCATACACCTTGTTGGAGAAGTTGACGAGTAGTTGCGAATCGCCCTTGATGACGAGGCGCTTCACTCCCAATGCTGTTGCAACTTTTAGGCATGCTATGAGGCACTCATATTCTGCTATGTTGTTAGAGACCTTCTCGCCCTACTAGAAGTAGAGCTGTACGGCGTAGTAGAGCTTGTCCTGAGTGGGGGATATAAGCACTGCACCAGCCCCCGCGCCCTGCCACGAGAATGCACCATCAAAGTATATGACCTAGCCATCTGGTGCCTCACTTCCTGGAGAGAGAGACCGATCCTCGCCCGCCTTGAGCCCTGGTGCTTCCGTCCATTCAGCCATGAAATCAGCAAGTGCGTCTCCCTTGATGACCCTGGTTGTGCTGAACTCCAACTGAAACGCCTGCAGCTCGATGTTCCATTCGGTGACCCTCCCAGCGGAGTTGGGGCTCCTGAGTACCCTTTCCAATGGGTAGGCCGAGACGACCTTGATGGGTTGACCTTGAAAGTAGTGCCGCAACTTACGTGAGGCCACCAAGAGCGCAAGTAAGAGCTTCTGAGGCATGGGGTACTGCGCCCTTGCATCCCGCAACAACGTGCTGATGAAGTACACTGGATGCTCGATGAGGGTGGGAGTGCTGACGTGGCCTGTGTCTTCCGGAGGTTGAGGCGCTTCATGAGACGATGGAGCCCCCAGCGCCTGGTTGCTTGGTGCGGCCTCTTCAGCCCTGGGGTCGTCTTCCTGCTGAGATTGGTCTCCTGCTGCCGTTGTCATGGTCTTCGCAAGGCTTTCTTGGTCTTGTGCTGCCCCGGCTGGGGCCGTAGCTAGTCGGGACGCGACCTTAGCCTAGTGCTCCTCCCGAACCGCCACCAGGGCTACGCTGGCGGAGTAGGGAGTGGCGGCAAGGTAGAGCACCAGGGGCTCGAGAGGGCGCGGTGCCACCATCGCGGGAGGGCTGGTCAGGTATTCCTTGAGGTGTTGTAACGCTTGGTCGACCTCCCGTGTCCACTCAAATGGGCCCTTTTTCTTCATCAGCTTGAAGAACGGTAGGGCACGCTCCCTTGCTTGGAGATGAAGCGTCCTAACGCGGTGACGCGACCGGCAAGCTTCTGCATTTCTCTAAGGGTTTGCGGCAGACTCATGTCTTTGATCGCCTTGACCTTCTCCGGGTTGGCCTTGATCCCCCTGTAGGACACGAGGAAGCCCAGCAGCTTGCCACAAGGGACGCCGAACACGCACTTCTCCGGGTTGAGTCGCAGGTCCACCTGGCAGAGGCTGGCGAAGGTCTCCTCCAGGTCCTGGATCAAGGTCCTTGCCTCCCAAGATTTCACCACAATGTCGTCAATGTAAGCCTCGGCGTTTTTTCCGAGCTGCCGGCCCAATGCAATGTGCATCAGCCGTTGGAAGGTCGCATCTGCATTGCGCAACCTTAACGACATGCAAGTGTAGCAGTACACCCCACATGGGGTCAGAAAGGCTGTCTTCTCCACGTCTTCCGCCGCCATCTTGATCTGGTGATAACCCGAAAATGCATCCAGGAAACACAGCAGGTCGCACTCGGCGGTGGAGTCGACGATCTGGTCGATGCGGGGAAGCGGGAACGGATATTGGGGGCAGGCCTTGTTGAAGTTGGTGAAGTCGATGCACATGCGCTCCTTTCCCCCTTTTTTGGCACGAGAACGGGGTTCGCCAGCCATTTGGGGTAGCGAACCTTACGAATAACACCTGCTGCCTCCAGCTTGCGGGTTTCTTGGACGATGAAGGCCTGCTTCTTTGTGGACTGCCACCTCGCTTTCTGCTTCACGGGGCGTACATTGGGGCACACATTCAGGTGATGCTCAAACACCTCCCTTGGGACCCCTGCTAGGTGCTTGGGTTCCCACGCGAACACCTCCTTGTTCGAGTGCAAGAACCTCACCAACGCCTCCTCTTGGTCAGGGTCGAGGCAGGCACCTATGGTGAAGGTGGCTGCCGAGGACACGTCTTCCTCAACTGGCACCTGCTTGGTTCCGCCTTATCCTGAGTGAACAACTGCTTCTTTTTGGTCGGTGCTGCTTCCTTGGCCTTGGAGACGTCTGCGCCGATGGGCTGCGCCGCCATGGCGGCCTTGAGGGACAGCTTGAGCGCCAGCAAAGCCTCCTTGGTATCTCCATCTACGGTGAGGACGCCGCCGCTCCCGGGCATCTTCATGAGGTTGTAGGCCGGATGGGTTGCTGCCATGAACTGAGCCAGGGCAGGGTATTCGAGGATGGCGTTGTACGGGAGACCTATATGAGCAATGTCAAAGTCGACCAGCTCTGTGTGGTATTTGTCGTGGGTGCCGAAGGTCACGGGAAGGCGGATCTGCCCCACGGAATTGGAGGAGCCGCCTTCGACGCCCGAGAAGGACTTGCTGGGTTGGAGCCGCTCCAGCAGTATATGGAGGAGGCTGAAGGCCTCCACCAAGAGCACGTTGAGGCCGGCACCACCGTCGATGAGGGTTTTGGTGAGGGCCACCTGGCAGATGGTGGGCGTGCAGAGCATCAGGAGCACACCCGAGCAAGCGGTGTTGACGGGGTGATCTTCCGAGTCGAAGGTCAGGTCGGCCTTGGGCGCCACCCAACCCGGGAGAGCTCCTTGCCGCGCGAGGATGGCGCTGATCTGGCGAAAGAACGGCTTGGCGTGGCGGTCTGAGGGTGGCGCCTGCGAGCCGCCCAGGAGAGCTATGACGAACGGGGGTGCCGGCGCCGCGTAGTGGGCAAGGAAGAGGTCGCGCGGTTCCTCCCAGGAGGCCATAGAAGACGCCGGCAGGTTGAGCAGCCAAGCACGTGGGATGCCAGTGAGGGCCATGGGAAGCCAATTGGACATGACCTTGTCATCGCCCCCGGCCTTGAGGACGGCCTCCTCGTATGCCAGTAGGAACCTGCGGGTCCGCCGCATCGTTGTAGCACGACGGCATCTCTGGCTTGAACTTGTGCGGCAACTGCACCTGCCGTAAGGCGGGGGCCAAGGCTCGGAGCCCCCTGGCCCCAGCGCTGGCGCCTGTCGCCAGAGCCGGAAGCGCGATGTCCGCCATGAGGACGAAGCCCGGTGTTGGTGAAATGTGGGTCGACGGAAGGAAGAGCTCCGGTGCACCCCTACCTAGCGCGCCAAAGGTCGGATATCGGGTTCTGGCAAAACCCTTGAGGTTCGAACACTGGGGTGCGCACGAAGATTTCCCCCTACCGAAACACGCCCTCAGCCTCGCCGCGATATCTAAGCTAGCTCGATGAACTCACAACACAAGAGACACATGATTGATACAGGTTCGGGCCACCGTTATGGTGTAATATCCTACTCCTGTGTGGTGGTGGTGGATTGCCTCTTGGGCTGATGTTGAACAGTACAAGGGAAGAACAGCCTCCTGAGGAGAGGTGTTCTTGTGCTTGGCGAACTTGTGTGGGTGAGGATGATCTGAATGATCCCTCCTTCTCTAAGGTGGTGGCTAGTCCTATTTATAGAGGCCCTGGTCCTCTCCCCAAATATTGAGTGGGAAGGGATCCAACAACGGCCATTTTGAAAGGGGACAGCTAGTACAAGCTATCCCGACTAAAGGTGGTCTTCGCCTGTCAAAGGCGCTGGTGGTGACGCTGTCTTGGGCTCCACGATAACCTCCGTCTTGCCGACCTGCTAGCCTTGGTCTTGTTGCACCGATATGGAAACCTTTGTCTGATGCCTCGGTACTCCGCGCATGTGCTCGCCCCCTTAGCACCAAAGGTGAAACGAGGACGCTGCACGCGCTGGCGCCTGTCTGGCGCCCGCCTGGCCTTGGTCGTCATGGCTTGTGTCACGGGAACCTCGCGAGGTGCCCCTTGCCTTGATCTCTCCGCCTCCCTCGCGAGCCTGCCTGGTGAGGCCGTTTCTGAGGAGGCCTCGTGTCGTCCGCCCCGCGAGTCTTGGCTCCTCGCGAGGGTCTTGAGTGTTGGTTGATGAAGACAGGCCGTACTGGGCCATTGGTGGAGCCACGCCACAGGCCATAGGCAGGCAAGTCTGGGGACCCCCGTTCACAGAACGCCGACACACGACAACCACTTTCTCCATCTTCTCACTGTGCTCCGGTGCTTCAGCAGCCTCGGTGTTGCCACTCCCTCCGATGGGGCGCTTCGGCAACATCCTCATACACTGATGGCTTTGAGGACTGAGAGCAGCGTCGATGATGCAGGAGGAAAGAGACAATTGTGTGTTTGGCGAGGATGCGGGTGCGGCCACTTGGGCGCGCCATTAATATGGAGTAGTGGGAGGTTCCGCAGTGGGAGAGAGGCGGGCGGTGGTCAAACCGCTGGCTTGCCTCCCGGTGAGCCTGTGCATCGGACTGCTGGCATGCCAACCGTCATTTCACACAGCTACTCACACGCCTCCCAATGACAATGCACAACAAGCATGCCTCCCATCAATTCACACACATGCATGCACGCCTCTAGGTCTGTCTGCGTGATGGACAGCTCACATGCATACCGTCAACTCACGCCTGCTCGCACAGTACACGGGTCACGTGGCAACACATATATTCTTTTTCTATTTTGATGATTAATGTTGTCTCTTTATTGCTTAACCGAAGCATGGCACGTATCCATTGTTGGTCTAACACCCATGGTTCGAATAAATAATCTGTTTGCGATATTGGTCCCAATTATTAATAATCTCCCGTTTGTAAGAAGATAAAGATTACATCAAAAAAAATTCGCAAATTTGACAGAAAAGTACAATGCCACTGTGTATTGGTGTCCATATGACAACACGATAAGTTTCATGAATTTCAAATAAGTTTTGGATGTACTAGATTTTAAAAATCAAGATGCTCAATGTTTGAAATTTCTTGCACGGGGAATAAACATGCACCCAGTGAGACACATGTGTTTTTCCAATCTATTTAGGTGCACTGTCATGTGGGCATGTAGCTCAAATTTGATTTTTACACATTATACCCCTAGAAAATCAATCAATGTACTAAAACGTCTTAAAATGATCTCTGTTTTTTTTCAGAATTAAAACGTCCCTCCTTTGGTAACATATGTTCACCGCAGAAAATTTAACATGCATCATAGTTGCGGTGGATGCGCGGTGTGTGTGTGTGTGTGTGTGTGTGTGTGTGTGTGTGTGTGTGCGTGTGCGTGTGTGTGTGTGTGTGTTGGGGATATAACCCCGTGGTATGACCCACCCAGGAGGGGCCGGGTCATATTATTGGCGACTCATCATTGAAGGCCCAATAAGGCCTGAAGAAGACAAGATGAGAAGACCGAAGGCGGCTTACAAGCAGGCCTGTTGAAGGCCCGTGATCCGGAGGCGATTCAAGACCCAGAGGTGTGAGCCGCCCGATGGTAGCTTGCTTGACAAGGCAAGGAGATTTAGAGACGAGGTCGGTTACATTATGTGATCTGACCCAGACTTCTGTAAGCCGCCGAGCCTTGACTTGTGTATATAAAGGCGGGATCTGCTGGTGGGTAAACTCAAGAAACAACCAGTCGAGAGCTAGGTCAAGCATATACGCTCCCTTGTAATCGAAACTCAAGCAATACAACTAGAAGCAGGACGTAGGCTTTTACCTCATTGTGAGGGGCCGAACCTGGGTAAATATTTTGTGTCCTTTGTCCCGTTCAACCCCTTCTAGCTAAACAACATCGCTATAGCTCCACACGTAAGTCCTTTCACAAGGGCATCTGCCGTGTTAAGTCCACGGCAGTTGGCGCCCACCATGGGGCCAGAGCACAGTGCTTTCGAGTTCTTGAAGGGCAGATTCTTAGGGATCAAAGGATACGCCATGGGACGGATGACCAAGAGTCTCCGTGGCAAGATCTACATTGACGACGCTGGCTAGGGTCCCGAGGCTAACTCAATCGAGTACGGGTATCATGTCCCCTTTGGAGGTATTCATGTCTTCATCGGCAAAATTGGTGAGTCAGAGCCTGAGCCGGACACCAGCACTAACATCATTGATGACCCACAAGTATAGGGGATCTATCATAGTCCTTTTGATAAGTAAGAGTGTCGAACCCAACGAGGAGCAGAAGGAAATGACGAGAGGTTTTCAGTAAGGTATTCTCTGCAAGCACTGAAATTATCGGTAACAGATAGTTTTGTGATAAGGTAATTCGTAACGGGTAACAAGTAACAATAGTAAACAAGGTGCATCAAGGTGGCCCAATCCTTTTTGTAGCAAAGGACAAGCCTGGACAAACTCTTATATAAATCAAAGCGCTCCCGAGGACACATGGGAATTACTGTCAAGCTAGTTTTCATCATGCTCATATGATTCACGTTCGTTACTTTGATAGTTTACTATGTGGGTGGACCGGTGCTTGGGTACTTCCCTTCCTTGGACAAGCATCCCACTTATGATTAACCCCTCTTGCAAGCATCCGCAACTACGAAAGAAGAATTAAGGTAAACCTAGCCATAGCATGAAACATATGGATCCAAATCAGCCCCTTACGAAGCAACGCATAAACTAGGGTTTAAGCTTCTGTCACTCTAGCAACCCATCTGTAACGCCCCGAGACCGACGCTTCAGAAGACTTCCATATTTTCGTGATCAACCGTGTGTCTCATTTATGCTTGCTCTTTTATTGTTGCATTGCATCATGTCATCATGCATCATGCCATTAATCTTTGCATCTCAACTCAACTAAATTAATTGCATAGATCTTTTGATCTATTTAAATCGAGGGAATTCACATGGTGATTTCTCTTTACAACATATAAAAGTCTCTCAATATTGTTAGGGAGCTATATTAAATATTCCACTAATTTGGAAATCACCATAACACACTTGCAAATTATCCCAATGCCTTTGTTATCTTAATTCTTGGTCTCCAACCTTGCCCATAATTTCTTTCATCATTTTCCGGAGCTCCACCAAAAATCTCAACATTTTTGGACACTTCAAAAACCTAGTCCTAGTTCAAACCCATTTGAATTTCAAATGAGTTTGAATTTAATTCCTGCAATCTTGTCCACACCATTTTTCTTGGAACAAGCGCATTTTTGTGAGTCCGGGAAATTAATCCCCTTGTCCAAATTCTTGTCCACTCATTTCTTTTCTCTCCTTTTCTTTCTTTGCTTTTCTGTTTTTGGAAAAGATTTGAAGAAGGGAGAGAAGAAGCCCAGCAACCAGGCCCAACCCTAGCGCCCTGCCTATAACCCTAGCCCGACCAGTCCACACATCTCTCTCGACCCCCCTCTCCCTCGTTCCCTCCAGTGCGCCGCCACCACCTACGCACGCTCGTGCCTCGCCCGATCGCTCGCAATCAGCCAGCTCCGCCAGCCGCCGTCGACCTTGCTAGCCGGCGAGCCTTCCCCCGTGCCGTCCCCGGCTCGTCGCCTTGCCGGCCCCTCTCCTCCTCCATACCTTCCCCTCATCGCCTCCTCCCTCCACTGCGCGCGAGGCCGTTCAGCCCCGTGCCCTTGCCGACCCTGCCGTCGCCCGGTCATCTGTCCTCCCTCCGTTCGTTCATGCTCCGCCACCGGAGATCGCCAGGTCCAGTGACCCCTCGTCCAGCGCGCCCTCTCCTTCCTTGCCGGCTTTCTCCTCTACCCGTGTCCGCACCTTGTCGCTTCCCTCGGTCTCCCACGGCTGCTCTGTTGCCGTCGCCTTGCTGCCCGCGCTTCTCCTCTGCTGCACCTCCAACGACGGGCCTCGGGAACGAGCAGCTTGCTCGGCCTTCTCTCGTGCCGGCCTCCTTGCCGCTGCCTGGACCAGGTGCCCCGCCTCCTGCTCCGGCCAAGTTCCGTCGCCTCCAAGCCGCTGCTCTGCTTCTCGAGTTGCCGCTCGAGGCTGTAACCCTGTGTGTGCGACAAGATCACCTAGTAATTGTTGGACTCAAGGACCATCAAGACCAAGACCGCCCCGAACCACGTCGTCTCACCGGATCGTCAAGACCATCTCGGTTTTTTGCAAGTACCTTTATGCCCGAAGACGTTGGATGCGCCAAGTTCCTCTACGACATGCACCACTACTGTCGCTGAGGGTTTCGTGAAGTTCAACTACATCCACTATGAATGGTGACGACCCCAAACATCTACGGAGAGTGTACGACTTTGAACCGTGTACCACGACCCGCCAAGACCCTGAACAACTACCGCCGCCGCCGTGTACAACTACTTTCACTACCGTCACAAGAACGACTACTTCCACTACCGTCGCCACGTGAACAATTACTTCCCACGACGACCCGTGAACGACTACTTCCTCCACACCGTACCGAACTCGTTCCGCCCGAAATGCACGCTTCCAAAGGTATAACCCCGAGACGACGTCCGTGGACCAAATGCATGTGTTGTATGAGATGCACCCTATGTTTGCACCGTGCCCGTTTGCTTCATGCACGTTTCTCCTTGTTTGTCATGCCGTCGACCCGTGGGAACCCGGTATCCAAGATCACCCCACCATCTTTGCATGTTCTGCACATCCACGCTTTCGTTCGCACCGACATCTTGATGAGTTGTCGGATCATCGGAATGTTGCCATGGCACCATTTCCGTTGTAGTTGCCGTGACACCCTTTTTGTTCCGCCATGATGACCAAATGCTTCATAACATGCTCATGTCAACATTTTCATAAAATTGCTTAAAACTTGTATATGTCATCCGCATCATGTTAACAACATTTAAATGCTTAAAATTGTTGTTGCATTAAATTGCTAAATGACATGTGGGGATTTTTTGGAATTGTTGTTTCTTGTTTCCGGCCTCACTTAAACTTGCCTAAATAGTTAGTTTAATTATGCTTCACCCCTTGCCATGTTTAATAACACTTAATATTGTTTGGTAGCATAACCGAGAGAGAACTACATAATTGATGTGGTGTTCCGTCAATATGCAACTCGTTGCATATTGAGCTCCACTTAATTTGTAGTATTGTTTGTGCACTTTGCCATGCCATGCCTCATTAAACCGGACATGCATCATACTTGGTTGTGCATCATGCCATGTTTATTCTTGTGTGTTTACCATGTTGTTTGCTTCTTTCCGGTGTTGCTTCTTCTTGATAGTTCCGGTTACGTTGCGATTGTGGAGATCCGTTCAACTACGTCCGTTTGTCTTCTTCATGGACTCGTTCTTCTTCCTTGCGGGATTTCAGGCAAGATGACCGCTACCCTGGATCTCACTACTATCATTGCTATGCTAGTTGCTTCGTTCTATCGCTATGCTGCATTACCTATCATTTGCTCTTCAAGCCTCCCAAATTGCCATGAACCTCTAACCTTTGACACCCTTCCTAGCAAACCGTTGTTTGGCTATGTTACTGCTTTGCTCAGCCTCTCTTATAGCGTTGCTAGTTGCAGGTGAAGTTGAAGATTGCTCCATGGTGGACAGGGTTATGTTGGGATATCACAATATCTCTTATATTATTAATGCATCTATATACTTGGTAAAGGGTGGAAGGCTCGGCCTTATGCCTGGTGTTTTGTTCCACTCTTGCCGCCCTAGTTTCCTTCATACCGGTGTTATGTTCCCGGATTTTGTGTTCCTAACGCAGTTGGGTGATTTATGGGACCCCCTTGACAATTCGCTTTGAATAAAACTCCTCCGGCAAGGCCCAACCTTGGTTTTACCATTTGCCCCACCTAGCCCTTTTTCCCTTGGGTTTTCGGAGCCCGAGGGTCATCTTTATTTTACCCCCCGGGCCAGTGCTCCTTCGAGTGTTGGTCCAACCTGAGCGATGTCCGGCGCCCCCTGGGCAACTAGGGTCTATGCCAACCCGACGTCTAGCTCATCCGGTGTGCCCTGAGAACGAGATATGTGCAGCTCCTATTGGGATTTGTCGGCACATCCGGGCGGCTTTGCTGGTCTTATTTTACCATTGTCGAAATGTCTTGTAAACCGGGATTCCGAGACTGATCGGGTCTTCCTGGGAGAAGGAATATCCTTCGTTGATCGCGAGAGCTTATCATGGGCTAAGTTGGGACACCCCTGCAGGGTTTAAACTTTCGAGAGCCGTGCCCGCGGTTATGTGGTAGATGGGAATTTGTTAATGTCCGGTTGTAGATAACTTGACACCAGATCCGAATTAAAATGCATCAACCGCGTGTGTAGCCGTGATGGTCTCTTCTCGGTGGACTCTGGGAAGTGAACATGGTTTCTGGGTTATGATTGATGTAAGTAGGAGCTCAGGATCACTTCTTGATCATTACTAGTTGGCGACCGTTCCGCTTGCTCTCTTCTCGCTCTCATTTGCGTATGTTAGCCACCATACTTGCTTAGTTGCTGCTGCAACCTCACCACTTTACCCCTTCCTTTCCCTTTAAGCTTTGCTAGTCTTGATACCCATGGTAATGGGATTGCTGAGTCCTCGTGGCTCACAAATTACTACAACAACAGTTGCAGGTACAGGTTATGCGATGATCATGATGCGAGAGCGATGTTTGCTTGTTTTGGAGTTCTTCTTCTGCTTCTTCTTCGATCAGGGGATAGGTTCCAGGTCGGCAGCCTGGGCTAGCAGGGTGGATGTCATTTGAGTTTCTGTTTGTGTTTCATCCGTAGTCGGATGGTGCTCTGATGTATGATGATGTTGTATTCGTGTGGCATTGTATGCCTTATGTATGTATTCCCATCTATTATGTAATGTTGATGTAATGATATCCACCTTGCAAAAGCGTCTTCAAGATGCGCTTCTATCCTTGGTGGGACCTTCGAGTTCCTTTAGGATAGGGTCGCATCTTGGGCGTGACACCATCATATACTTATTACTTCCCAATGCCTTCCCCTAGGCCCAAATCATGGTGAAGTGGCATGTAGTCGACGTTCACATAACACCACTAGAGGAGAGATAACATACATCTCATCAAAATATCAAATGAATACCAAATTCACATGATTACTTATAACAAGACTTCTCCCATGTCCTCAGGAACAAACGTAACCACTCACAAATCATATTCATATTCATAATCAGAGGGGTATTAATATGCATTAAGGATCTGAACATATGATCTTCCATGGAATAAACCAACTAGCATCAACTACAAGGAGTAATCAACACTACTAGCAACCCACACGTACCAATCTGAGGCTTTGAGACAAAGATCGGATACAAGAGATGAACTAGGGTTTGAGAGGAGATGGTGCTGGTGAAGATGTTGATGGAGATTGGCCCCCTCTCGATGAGAGGATCGATGGTGATGACGATGGCGATGATTTCCCCTCCCGAACGGATGTTTCCGCGGCAGAACAGCTCCGCCGGAGCCCTAGATTGGTCCTGCCCAGGTTCCGCCTCGAGACGGCGGTGCTTCGTCCCTCAAGCTTCCTTATGATTTTTTCTAGGAAAGAAGACACCATATAGCAGAAGATGGACGTCGGGGGCCTACCAGGTGGCCCAAGAGGCAGGGGCGCACAGGGGGTAGGGCGCTCCCACCACCCTTGTGGCTGGTGGGTGGCCCCCCTCTGGTGCTTCCTTCGCCCAATATTTTTAATATATTCCAAAACTGACTTTTGTGGAGTTTCAGGACTTTTGGAGTTGTGCAGAATAGGTCTCTAATATTTTCTCCTTTTCCACCCCAGAATTCCAGCTGTCGGCATTTTCCCTCTTCATGTAAACCTTATAAAATAAGAGAGAAAAGGCATAAGTGTTGTGAAATAATGTGTAGTAACAACCCATAATGCAATAAATATTGATATAAAAGCATGATGCAAAATGGACGTATCAACTCCCCCAAGCTTAGACCTCGCTTGTCCTCAAGTGAAAGCCGATATCGAAAAATATGTTCACATGTTTAGAGATAGAGGTGTCAATAAAATAAAATACGGACATGAGGGCATCATGATCATATTTAGAACAACAACATATATATTGTCATATGATTTCTTATGCTAAAGTAACAATCTATTCACAATGTAAATTATGAATCAGAAACTTCATTGAAAACTAACAAGCAATGATCTCGGTCATTGAAGCAATTGCAATTTATCATAACATCGGAAAGAGTCAATATAAGAGCTTTTCAGCAAGTCCACATACTCAACTATCATTTAGTCTTTCACAATTGCTAACACTCACGCGATACTTATGGGTATGAGGTTTCAATAGGACACAGAGAAAGATAGGGGCTTATAGTTTCGCCTCCCAACCTTTTACCTCAAGGGTAATGTCAACAATAATACTTCATAAAAACCTACATCCAAGTGGATATATATATTAGGATCTTTCCAACACATAGTGCTTGCCAAAGGATAAAGTGTAAAAAGGAAAGGTGAAGATCACCATGACTCTTGCATAAGGGTAGAATGTAAAAATAAAAGATAGGCCCTTCGTAGAGGGAAGCAGAGGTTGTCATGCGCTTTTATGGTTGGATGCACAAAATCTTAATGCAAAAGAATGTCACTTTATATTGCCACTTGTGATAGAGACCTTTATTATGCAGTCCGTCGCTTTTATTTCTTCCATATTACAAGCTCGTATAAAGCTTATTTTCTTCACACTAATAGATTATACATATTTAGAGAGCAATTTTTATTGCTTGCACCGATGACAACTTACTTGAAGGATCTTACTCAATCCATAGGTAGGTATGGTGGACTCTCATGGCAAAACTAGGTTTAGGGATGTTTGGAAGCACAAGTAGTATCTCTACTTGGTGCAAAGAATTTGGCTAGCATGGCAGGCTCATCATGTTGGATGATACATGACAATATAACTTTTTCAGATATAAGAAAACATAACTCATTACGTTGTCTTCCTTGTCCAACATCAACCTTTTAGCATGTCATATTTTAATGAGTGCTCACAATCATAAAAGATGCCCAAGATAGTGTATTTATATGTGAAAACCTCTCTTTCTTTATTACTTCCTATTAATTGCAACAACGACCAAAACTATGTTTGCCAACTCTCAACCACTTCTATTCATCACTATTTATATGTGAAGTCATTACTCTCCATAACATCAATATGATCTTTTTATTTCTTTTTATTCTTTCTTTAATTCCCTCAATACCATAGCAAGATAGCAAAAGCCCTCAACTCAAAACTACTCTTTATTATATATAGCTCACAGAGTCGATTACATAGATAGAGATCAAAACAAAACTCAAAGCTAGATCATACTAAAACTTTATTCTACTAGATCAAGATATAAACAAAAGTATCGAACTAAGAAAAATGGTAAAGATAGAAGTGTGATGGTGATACGATACCGGGGCACCTCCCCCAAGCTTGGCAGTTTCCAAGGGGAGTGCCCATACCCATGTATTTATGTCTCTTTCTTCGGAGGTGGTGATGATGGAGTTGTTGATGATGTAGTGTCGCACATCGAGCGTAGGAGATGCTCCAACTTGCGGATAATGCCCTTGAGTGCGGTGATATGCTCTTGCAACAAAATATTTTCACGCGTGAGATACTTGTTTTGTATGCAAACTATTTCAATCATCTTGAAAGATTCAATTTCAGTAGAGGTGAGATGATTGTAGTAAGGTTGAAAGACATCTTCTTCTTCTACTGTCGGGACTTGATCTTCTCCGGCTTTCTTGATCTTGTCACCTACCTTGATTTCCCCGAGTTCTTCTTGCTTCCTCTCTATCTTCATTAGCCAAGCATCGTCGCCCCCGTTGTTGGAGGAGGGGGACGACATGATGCCTGACCTTGAGAAACTCTGGCAGAAAACAACTTAGAATGTAAACAGGAGATTTTGTCGTGGTACGGTGGTCAAAACCTTCGAGAAATTATATAATGAACTTTTACTAACCAAAAGAAGTATCGTGCAAGAAAAGGAGTCCAGAGGGCACACGAGGTGTCCACGAGGTAGGGGCGCGCCCAGGGGGGTAGGGCGCGCCCTCCACCTTCGTGGATGCCTCGTGTCTCTTTCGGACTACTTTTAATTTTCCTAATTCTTCTAGTATTCCAAAATGGGGAAAAATTTGCTATTTGAGCAGTTTTGGAGTCGGTTTATTTACCGTACCACATACCTATTCCTTTTCGGAGTTTGAAATGTTCTGGAAGTGTCCCTTATGTACTCCTCCGGGGTTACGGTGTCAATAACATTGGTTTCAAAATTTATGGGATTACTTGAGATATAATGTTTGATTCTTTGACCATTTACCACCTTCAGATTTTTGCCATCGGCGTTGTTGAATTTGATGGCACCGGAATGATAGACCTCCTTGATTATGTAAGGACCTTCCCATTCAGAGAGATGTTTTCCTGCAAAAAATCTTATGTGCAGTTCTATCTCCAGCGTGGTGTCCTCCGTAAGCCTCGGAGTGACACTTGCATAGGATCTGTTCCTGTTCATGCTCGGGTACACAACGTCTAATAACACCATCTACTCCTTCTTTATAGAGATGTGGGTCATCCCAAAAGTAATGTCTTAAATCATAGAAAAACTTTTTCTTTTGCTGGTATGTGAAACTAGGTGGTATAAATTTAGCAACAATGTAATTAGCATAATCAACATACCATGGAGCAGTACGAGAAGCATTTATGACAGCTAACTGTTCATCAGGAAAGCTATCATCAATAGGTAGTGGGTCATCAAGAACGTTCTCTAACCTAGATAAGTTGTCTGCAACGGGGTTCTCAGCTCCCTTTCTATCAATAATATGCAAATCAAATTCTTGTAGCAAGAGAACCCGTTTAATAAGTCTAGGTTTAACATCTTTCTTTTCCATAAGGTATTTAATAGCAGCATGATTAGTCTGAATAGTTACTTTGGAATCAACAATATAAGGTCTGAACTTATCACAAGCAAATACAAATGCTAAAAATTCTTTTTCAGTAGTAGCATAATTTCTATAGGCACTGTCTAGAGTTTTACTAGCATATTGGATAACATTTAATTTCTTATCAACTCTTTGTCCTAGAACAACACCTACAACATAATCACTAGCATCACACATAATTTCAAAGGGTAAATTCCAATCAGGTGGCTGAACAATAGATGCAGAAATCAAGGCTTTCTTAAGTATTTCAAATGCTTCTACACAATCATCATTAAAGACAAAAGGAACATCTTTTTGCAAGAGATTAGTTAGAGGCCTAGAAATTTTAGAGAAATCTTTAATAAACCTCCTATAGAAACCAACATGACCAAGAAAACTTCTTATACCTTTAATATCTTTAGGACACGGCATCTTTTCAATAGCATCTACTTTAGCTTTATCAACTTCAATACCTCTTTCAAAAAATTTATGCCCCAAGACAATGCCTTCATTAACCATAAAGTGGCACTTCTCCCAATCCAAGACAAGATTAGTTTCTTCACATCTCTGTAAAACTTGATCAAGGTTGCTTAAGCAATCATCAAAAGAAGTTCCGTAAAAAGAGAAATCATCCATGAAAACCTCAACAATCTTTTCACAAAAGTCAGAGAATATAGTATTCATACATCTTTGAAAGGTAGCAGGTGCATTACATAAACCAAAAGGCATACGTCAATAAGCAAAAGTACCGAAAGGGCAAGTAAAAGTGGTCTTTTCTTGATCCTCTTGTGACACAGGTATTTGAGAGAAACCAGAATAACCATCTAGAAAGCAAAAATGTGTATGTTTGGATAATATTTCTAGCATTTGGTCAATAAAAGGTAAAGGGTAATGATCTTTTCGAGTAGCTTTATTTAATTTACGGAAATCAATTACCATTCTATAACCTGTAACAATTCTTTGTGGGATCAATTCAAACTTATCATTAGGAACAATAGTAATACATCCCTTCTTAGGGACACAATGGACAAGACTTACCCACTGACTATCAGCAACATGATAAATTATACCTGCCTCCAGAAGCTTTAGTATTTCATTTCCTACCACTTCCTTCATATTAGGATTTAACCGTCGTTGATGACCAACAACTAGTTTAGCATCTTTCTCCAGTTTTATTTTGTGCTGGCATAGAGTGGGGCTAATGCCCTTAAGATCATCAAGAGTATATCCAATAGCGGCACGATGCTTCTTTAGTGTTTTCAATAATTTCTCTTCTTCATGCTTTGAAAGGTTAGAAATAATAATAACATGATATATCTTCTTTTCATCAAGATAAGCATATTTAAGAGTATCAGGTAATTGTTTAAGCTCAAACACGGGATCACCCTTGGGTGGAGGAGGATCCCCTAGGATTTCAACATGCAATTAGTTGTGTTTCAAAATAGGTCCTTGGTTAAAGAATACTTCATCTATTTCCCTTTCTTTCATTCATAAACATATCATTTCATGGTCTAGCAAATATTGTTCTAGAGGATCATTAGGAGGCACGGCAATAGAATCAAGACCAATAATTTCATCTTTACTAGGCAATTCTTTATCATGGGGTTGTCTACAAAATTTAGCAAAATTAAAGTCATGAGACATATCTTTAGGAACGAAAGTATATCTAGAGGGGGGGGGTGATTAGACTACTTGACTAAATAAAAATCTAGCCTTTCCCCCATTTTAGTTCTTGGTAGATTTTAGCAACTTAGCACAAGTCAAGCAATCAACCTACACATGCAATTCTAAGAGTATAGTAGCGGAATGTAAAAAAATTTCATATGAAGGTAAAGGGAGGAGTTTGAGGAGGAAAATGCAATGTTGACATGGAGATTTTTTATCCGTGGTTCCGATAGGTGGTGCTATCGTACATCCACGTTGATGGAGACTTCAACCCACGAAGGGTAATGGTTGCACGAGTCCACGGAGGGCTCCACCCACAAAGGGTCCACGAAGAAGCAACCTTGTCTATCCCACCATGGTCGTCGTCCACGAAGGACTTGCCTCACTCGGGTAGATCTTCACGAAGTAGGCGATCTCCTTGCCCTTACAAACTCCTTGGTTCAACTCCACAATCTTGACGGAGGCTCCCAAGTGACACCTAGCCAATCTAGGAGACACCACTCTCCAAGAAGTAACAAATGGTGTTTTGATGATGAACTCCTTGCTCTTGTGCTTCAAATGATAGTCTCCCCAACTCTCAACTCTCTCTCACAGGATTTGGATTTGGTGGAAAGAAGATTTGAGTGGAAAGCAACTTGGGGAAGGATAGAGATCAAGATTTATGTGGTAGGAATGGAATATCTTGACCTCAACACAAGTGTAGGTGGTTCTCTCTCAAAAAATGTATGTTGGAAGTGTAGGCATGTTCTGATGGCTCTCTCCACGAATGAAGAGTGGGTGGAGGGGTATATATAGCCTCCACACAAAATCTAACCGTTACACACAATTTACCAAACTCGGTGGGACCGAATCGTGAAACTCGGTCAGACCAATTTAGTTCATAATGTGACCGTTAGGCATTTCGGTGGGATCGACATGCCAACTCGGTAGGACCGATATCGTTAGGGTTAGAGCATAACGTAATCTCGGTGAGACAGATTACACAAACTCGGTGAGACTGATTTTGGTAATAGACAAACAGAGAGTTGGTCAGGCAAACTCGGTGGGACCGATTCGCTCATCTCGGTTGGACCGAAACGTTATGAAAGGGAAACAGAGAGTTTGCATTACAATCTCGGTGGGACCGATCGCTCATCCCGGTTGGACCGAAACATTACAAAGGGAAACAGAGAGATTACAATCCCATCTTGGTGAGACCGAGATCCCTATCGGTGAGACCGAAGAGACTAGGGTTTCTGGCAATGGCTATGTCAACTGAACTCGGTGGTGCCGGATAGAAAGTTTCGGTGGGGCTGAGTTTGACTTTTGGTTTGGGACATATGTGGATGTGAGAAAGTAGTTGAGGGTTTTTGGAGCATATCACTAAGCACTTTGAGCAAGAAACTCATTAAGCAACACCTCACTCCCTCTTGATAGTATTGGCTTTTCCTATGGACTCAATGTGATCTTGGATCACTAAAATGAAAAATGTAGAGTCTTGTGCTTTGAGCTTGAGCCAATCCTTTTGTCCTTAGCATTTTGAGGGGTCCACGTTTCTCATCCATGACATGCCAAACATTGAGCTTTCCTGAAATATTTATCTTGAAATAGCATTAGCTCAATGAGCTATATGTTGTTAGGAATTACCAAAACCACCCAGGGATAGTTGCACTTTCAATCTCCCCTTTTTGGTAATTTATGACAACATATAGATCAAAGCTTCTACAAATGATAATGAGATTGAAAAACATCGTCGCTTTGAGAAGTATGTGATAAGCAAGAGCTCCCCCTAAATTTGTTCATTATTTAAAATTTGCTTTGGACTGCAAATGCACAATGTGTTAGGATCATGGGTTACTCTTTCATGTCACATACATCTTGGTGGAGCGCTCAAAATGATAATAATTGAACACATGCACTCATCACCAAGCAAAGTGAATGATCATAAATGGATATAAGAGATAATATCATCCAACAAGCATTAAGGGTAGCATATGATCAAACACATGATCAAACAAGTAAACAAGTAGCTCACAAGCACACAATCAAGAAGTTCAACAAAAAACAAGAGAGATAAAAAGCAACACTCTCTCTCGAAGCCTGTGATCTATACATTTTCTCCCCCTTCGGCAACAAGTTACCAAAAAGTTCAAAAATGCATAGTGCTAAACGTGTCTCAGGCTTGGTCTTCATGAGGCGGCGTAGAGATGACTCCAAGGACAAAAGCGTCTGTAGATGTAGCTGGAGCTGGTGGAGTGGCTGCTAGAGCTGGTGGTACTGAAGCTGTGGCTGCTGGTGCAGATGTAGTAGCTCTAGTATCTGGAACAGGCACTGCAGCAGATCTCTGTCCTCTGGGCACTCTAGAAAAAACATATGTAGTAGACTTGCCCTTCTTCTCCTCCACTTCATCCTGAAGTTGCTCAACTGCAGTTTGGATCTCAGTTACCTTGACATCAAGAGCATAGAATTTCTGCTCAATGATCCTCTCCAAGCTCTCCTAGTTTTGAGTCAGGGTGGCCAAGCCCTTCTCAATCCTCAAGGTGGAGGCAATCAGATATCCAAGCTGATCTTGCTTGCTCTTCAGGAACACTTGAGATGCCTCTTCAGCAGTTGGCATCTTTGCAGCTTTCTCTGCCCTTGTCTTCTCTCTCTTCTCATGTACTTGAGCTGATGATGGTTCATTCTCGTTCATAACAACATTGTTGTCCTCAAAGTCAGGGTAGATGGGCAGGTGATCCTTATCCAATAGATATTTGCATGTGCCCATCTTGGAGTTGATGAGCTCCTGAATTTGTGGGGCATACCCACAAGATCTCTTCTGATCAGATGATGTCCTTTTGATTGTCTCCACAACCTCACGACTTTAAACTTTTGAGCACATCAAACAAATGTAGCAAATTGATAGCATGTCCTCTGATCATCTTGTGATCACCTGACTTGGGTAGCAATGTGTGCCTTAGGATCCAGTTGATGGTAGGCAAACTAGACAACAAGAAGTGGACAGATCCAAACTTATGAGTCTCCAAAGCATCATCTAGGATCTCTTTGTACATGTGTGCCATAGTGTTATGGTCTTTCTTCTTCTCAGCATAAACATCCAAGTCATCTTCATTTTCTTCTAGGGCATTGATCAACTGAGCCCATTCTTCCATAGAGGATTGGTACCTAGTACCTTCTGACATCCAGATGATCTTCCCATCTGGGTAGAAATGGGCAGTGGAGTAAAACTGCATGATCAGCTCATCATTCCACTTGGTGAGCTTCTGGGCAACAAATGTATCAACTCCACATGCTTTGAAGCTGTCATATACACCTGGATAGTGATCTTCATTCTCCTTGATGTACTCCCAGTTAACCCATCTCATGTCACAGACAATAGGCTTCTTGTCAAGCAAAATTGTCTCATAAAAGTCTTGTTGTTCCTTAGTGTGAAACCTGTAGTCAACATCAGTTCTTCTCCTAACAGCATATGGATCAGACTATCTCCATAATCTCAGTCCTGAATCCTTCCTGATTTTCATGTTCTCTGCAACAGGATGTGCATCATTGTGGTCAGGATCTTGGGCTTCACTTTTCTCAAAACAAGTGAATCATCTTCTTCTGCAGCTTCAGGCACTGGGGCCTTGTTCTTCTCCTCGGCTAGAATACTTCTGGTGTTCTTCTTTGGTTTAGGATTTTGAGCTGGAGCAGCAACCTTGGGAGCAGCTTTGGGCTTAGAAGCAGCCCCTGATCTGATTGCATCTCCCATGAGCTTCTAAGCTTTGTGTGCTAGAGCAGCATCCTCTTCCTCTTCATCATCTGATCTCACCATTGTGGACTTTCCAAGGACTTTGGCTGTAGTTGTTCTTGACCTCTTCTTTTTCTCGTCTTCACCAGCTGCTTCTTCTTCTTCAGATTCGATGGTGAACTTCATAGTTTCACCTATGGCAACCTTCCTGGGTTTGGACGTAGGCACTCTCCTGGCAGGTGCCTTCTTGTTCATGCCTGGTTTAGTTGCAACAGCTGTGCCATACTCCTTTTTCAGCACCTTTTTCCTTGAAGTGGCCTCATCCTCAACAGCAATATAATCTTCATCCTCTAAATCAGAAGTTTTCTTCTTCCTTGTCCTGGTAGCCGCCTTTGGCAAGTTACTGGGTGTGCTCCTGCTGCCCTCATCATAGCTGCTTGAGGGACTAGTGCCCACACTCAATTGAGCTTGCTCTTCAGACTTGTTCTGGCTATCACTTTCATCAGACATCTCTGCAAACTCACTGACAACAGACCCTATGAATAGATATAGATGAGGTAGAGTGGATGAGCATCAAAAAGTGCAGAGTTTTGCAAAACAGATGACTCAAAACTTAGTTTTAGTTCTCCATGGAAAGCATTTCAGAGGTACCGATTTGTAAACTCGGTGATACCGAAGTAGCTTTTGGAACCTAAACTAGTGAACTCGGTCAGACCGAGTCACAATTTGGTGGTACCAAGACTGCTAGGGTTTCACAGAGAATCGAACTCGGTCACACCGACTTGCAATTCTCGGTCAAACCGAAAATCGCATGTGCAATGGCCTAAGCCAAATTGGTGAGACCGATTTCAACAATTCGGTCGGTCCGAGATGAGTTCGGCAGGGAACTAACCCTAAATTTTCAAATCAAATCTAATCTACAGGATGTTTTTGCTGGACAGGATGATTTCATACGTGGCAGGAATCATGGCAAAGCAATGTACTATGAATCAGAGTTAATGAATAGCACAAAGTATCAAGTTCATACCCTAACTCGGCGGTGAACTTGCTACGACGACAATGGCAGGGCAGATTGCCGTTGACAGCGGTGGAGACCGGCAGCAGGAGGTCGCTGGCGGCAAGAAGACGATCCGGAGACCCGAAGAGGCAGAGCAGGTTACACGCGGGTGAAGAGTTTCGGAAAATTTTCCAAAATTTGACCCGTCAGTATATATAACCTGACCCTGTCGGTGTGACCGAGTGGAACAACTCAGTGGCACCGAGATGTAAAACTGCGAGCAGTTACTGCAACTTGGTGTGACCGAAAGGTTCTAACTGGTTGCACCGAGATTGAAAACCTAGATCAACTTAGTGATCTCGGTATGACCAAAAATGGTAAATCGGTCAGACCGAAATGCACAAAGAGGTTTTGGAAGTTTAAGTCTCTGACGAATCGGGGACTCCGAGTGCTCCTCACACAGAGTGGTTCGAATCTGACTTGATCAAACTTTGCGATGTAGCATGAATAGAGTTTTAGACGAGAAAAGCATAGATAGCTAGAGAAGGTTCTTAGGCATTCTTGTCCATCCATTTGGCAAAAGAAACCAAACAATCAAAACAACAAGTGGATGTCCTCGAATGAGTAAAATATGCAACCAACATGCTCACACAATAAAATGGCAAATGAAATATGTGGCAAAGCATGCACAAACACTCTAGCATCTATCAAGCAATTGGCGATGACTAGGTCATCTATATATGAGTATATTGACTTAGGAGTCAAATGAGAACATTTGATCATAGGACATACTCATCGTTTAAGCACAAGTGGGGTTACCACTTTTACATAAAGCATTGTTGTGTTCACACCATTAGAGTTGCTTTAGCTCAATTCTTAGAGTAAAGCTCCCCCTAGATGTGATATGCCCCTTAAGAGGGATGAACTAACCTTGGGTTTTGTTGATGATGACTTCATGTAGGTGTTGAAGATGTGTATGCTCAATGTTGATGTAGATTATTTGGAGCAATCCATTGGAGTGAGTTGCACTTTCAATACCTACACGGGTTAGTCCCACAAGGAACAAACAAGGATATCCATGGACATAGAGTGATGCACACACAAGATGATGTCCATGAAAGCATTAGGTTACCTTGTCCCTTGTCTTACCAACAAGAGGATTTGTGACTCCTTGACCTAGTGCAAGATGTGGAAGAAGATTGCACTTGTCCTTGCCGAAGTGATATGAGTGAAGTATATTGGCAGAGTCACCCTCAAGAACTCTCTAGTTCTTCTTCTTTGGGATCCACATCATCTTGATGGGAATCCTTGGAGTTGTAGTCGTACTTGATGAAGTAGAACTTGATGTAGTCTTGGGAACCCACTTGACCAAGGCCTTAGGAGCTTCTTCAAATGCATCAATCTCCTCTTGAAGCTTTTCCTTGCCTTTTTGCTAGTGGTCTTGTGGTGGAAGATCATCTTGAGCTTGTGTTCCTTTGAAAGAAGTAGGATCATACTTCTCTTGTTGAGGAACAAACTTCATCTTAGGGTATTGATCTTATTCCCACTCAACTCCATTGGCATTGAACTTTCGTTCAAAACCAACACCTTGATTCTTCCGGTGCCTTGCTTGCTTGCGTACAATCTCCTCGAATTGCTTACTTCCGGCAAGGCTCTTGTGAACACCTTTCTCTATTATTCCCTTCAATAAACTATTTTCTTACTCAAGTGTAACTTAGCTAAGAGAATCATTAGTGGAATCAAGAGAACTACTAGAAGCAACAACATTGGATTTAGCATGATTATTGTTACTACTAGAAGAAGAATCTTTCTTGTTCTTGTTACTAGACTTGACTTGTGGCATGTAAGTAGATAAGAGTAAATGCTTGGCAATGTAAGAAGAACATTGATTGCCTTGAAAAACTCATGCTCTTTCTCAAGGTTGAGCTTTTCAAAGCGTAACTTCTCATGAGTCTTTAAAAGTTCTCGATGATCTTCCTAGATAGTTTCAAGAGATAACTTAAGAGTGTTTAGTTCTTTAGCTAGGCGCTCAATCTTCTCCTTATCATTGTCATTCGTTTTATCTTGATTAGCATGATTTATTGACGTTTCGTCATAGTATTCATCACTAGAGTTGTCAACAAGTAAATCATCATCACCTAACAAGTCATCTTCATCACTATTCAAATCAACATACTCGGGGTGTGATACCTTTGGGCCTTTAGCCATGAAGCATCTTCCAATTCCTTCACTTGGTGAGTCAAATATGTCGTAGGAGTTGGTTGACACAAGTGCTAGACCGGCAACACCTTCATCTTGAGTATATTTGGAGTAGGAGTGATAGCTTCTCTCGGAGTGATTGTCGGAGTCGGATCCAGATACCCATTCACCAACATGAGCTTGATGTCTTTGTTTTGTGTAGCTCTTTGATGATTTGTCCTTCCTTTTCGAATCCTTGCTTCTCCAAGATGTTCTTCCTTCATAACGATCATCTCTACTCCTTCTTTCTCTTGATGGTGATTCTTCTCTTCTACTCCTTCTTTTTGGAGAATCTTCTCTTCTTTTGTAGGGAGCCGTACATGTCGGATTTCGGGTTCCGGAAGACCCTCAAGGTTCGAACTCTGGGGTGCACGCGGAGATCACACCTCCTGCCTACCCATGTCTCGTCGCCTCGCAAGGATCTAAACTACACGAAGAACGACACAAGGGACACGAGATTTATACTGGTTCAGGCCACCATTGTGGTGCAATACCCTACTCGAGTTTGTGATGTGGTGGATTGCCTCGGGGGCTGATGATGAACAGTACAAGGAAGAACAACCTCGCGAGGGGCTGTTCTTGGCTGGTGCGATGAACTGCTTGGGTGAGTTCAGTCGCCTCTCTCTCTCTCTCTAGTCTACCCAAAATCTCTCCTCTAGTCTACCCAAAATCTCCCTCCCTCTGCTACTCTGCAATGGCTAGCTCTATTTATAGAGGGAGGCCCTGGGCCTCTTCCCAAATATTGAGCAGGAAGGGCGCCAACAATTGGCCATTTTGAAGGGGAACATCTAGTACACTTATCCTGACTAAAGTCGGTCCTCGCCTGCCAAAGACCCTGACGGTGACGCCGGCTTGGGATCCACGATGACCTCCATCCTGCCGTCTTGCTGGTCTTGGTCTTGTTGCACCGAAATGGTTGCCTTTGCTCGATACTCTCGCCTGCGCTTTCCCCCTTTGCACCAAAGAGGAAATAAGGACTCTGCGTAGGCCGGCGCCCGCCTGGCCTCGGTCGTCATGGCTTGCGTGATGGGCACCTCATGAGGTACCCCGCCTTGATCTCTCCGCCTCCTCGTGAGCCAGCCTGACGAGGCTGTGCCCGAGGAAGCCTCCTGTCATCCGCCCGGCGAGGGTCTTGAGCATGTGTTGATGAAGATGGGCCGTACTGGGCCCCTCCCTGAGCCACGCCGCAGGCCGCAGGCAGGCAAGTCTGGGTATCCCCATTCCCAGAACACCGACAGTAGCCCGCGGGCCCAAGGTGCGCCCGGACTTGGCTTAGCAGAGAAGCGAAGGGGCAATTGCGAAGCGCCGCGGGCCCCATCAGCCTGCGGCCTTGGGCGCCGCGTGGCGGTTGATTGGACGTGGGCGTCCTGGCTCCCCCATGACGCATCGGCAACTACACGAATTGACAAGAGGGCGGTACCCGTCTAGGCTTACCTTCTTTGCCTTCTCCGGTCATTGCCCAGATCCCCTTTCTCGCTCCTATCCTTCTCGCTTCCGAAATCCCCAGATCTACTCCAACCCTGCATCCTAGCAAGGCATGGCGCCTCACCAGACCCCGGTCGGATCATGGTACTCGCCCGCTCTGGCTCCTTCGAATGTATCGGAGAAGAACCTTGCTCGGACGCACCAGATGATGTCGGCGCAAGGCAACGACGGGGCGGCCATGCTCAAGGTCGGTTCCGCCCTTCCCGAGGGCAAAGGAAGCACCTTCTACCCGCTCTTCGTGAGCACCATCGCCGCCGGTCTGGTGCCCTCCTTTTTCGAGTTCTTCCTTTCTGTTCTCCACCATTACAACCTGCAAGCTCTGCACCTCCATCCCAACTCTATTCTTCTCCTGGCAATTTTCGCCTACTACAGCGAGGCTCATGTTGGGGTAAGGCCCTCGGTGGCCTTGCTGCGGCATTACTTTTACCTCCGGGTCTCTCGCGGCCCCATCACCGTGTGCGCGAGCTTCGTTGAGTACGCCAGCTCCAATGCTATCTCGAAGCTCGGGAAGAGGATTGAAGGCTTCAGGAGCAAGTGGGTCATGGTGGATGCTGGGCGCATCCATCCCCGGCTGATTCTGCCCACGGGGCAGCCCAAGTCTGTCAACGCTTGGTCCCGCGCGGAGCTTGTCGATCCCCGCACAAAGCCAGTGCTGGAGAGGATGGACACGGACCTGTCGCCGGCCAACATGGCGACGGCAAAACTGACCGGGGCGTCGCTCCTTAGGGAGTTCCTGGATCACCGGGTGGCTCCGCTCCGGGAACACTCGCTCCCACTTTGGAGGCTCGGGGGGGCCGATGTCGCCCTTCGCCCGAGCTCCGAAGTCCTGGCCGACGAAGATCTAGCCGCGGTCCTCCAATACTTGGTTGGGGGAGATGTGGCGAGATTGGAAGGTGCTCCCGTACCCCTGTTCCTTTGGGATGATTGGGAGCAGGTGGTGAACTCCATGCCCGCTTTCAACGGGGACGGGCCTGTGCCCGCGGAGGTTCCTGAGGACCTAGCGGCCTTGCCGACGGTGAACGTATCCTCTGACGACTCTGGCAGGGAGGAGGAAGAAGAGGAGCAGGAAGAGGAGCCCGATTCCGAGGCGACCGACGGGGAGTCGAGAGCGCCCCTCCCTCGGCGCAGGTCCCGCACTCTTTGCCTCATGCCAGACGACGACGAGGATGGCACGAGCGAGGCGGTGAGTGCTCGCCCCTGATCCCGAAAAAGGACAGGACGGGGCTGGTTCTCCGCGGGCTTGCTCCGGCTCCGAGGCGATCTTCAGACGTGCCTCCTGCTCCCGAGTCTCTTGAGGTTGATCCCAGCAGCCGGCTCTCGGGCTTCAAGTTCGGCCGGAGGTTGCTTGAGCCCGCGAGCGATGACCAGTAAGTGCTTGGTTCTTGTTTTGCTTCTTGCTTCGTTGCTGAGGCTTGACGTCCATATTCCTTGGCTAGGCCGGTGCCTGTGGCGAAAAAGCTGAAGGGGGCCCCTGAGGCTTCGTCCGGGGGAGCACTTCCACCCGCGGAAGAAGGGGGCGGCAAGACGCGGGCCTCCCCTGCCCGGTCATCCTCGTGAGGCTTGGCGGGGCGAGCTCAGCCCCCGTGGCCCAAGCGACTCCCGAGGTGTCCCTGCCTGACGCCACTACCGTAGTCATCGGGGCGCAGAAGGTCCCAACTCATGGTGCTGTGATCATGTTGCCGTCTTCTCCTCCTACTCCGCCAACTGCCATTTCTCCGACTCCTTCTGCTGTCCTGGATCATACTGCTGCTAAGCTGGACTGGCTGCAAGAAGATCTTCAGGGCGCTGACCCCCGCTTGGTGGCCGAGCGCCTGGAGCTGGCCTCCGGCTGGGTCCGCTCTGATGCTCCAGTCCGAGCGGCGCTGGCTCAGGCCGCAGCGGCTTGCGACGAGGAGAAGCAGGCCATCCTTGAGGCTAAGGCCGCTCGCGACGCTACCTTCGGTGAGGTTGCAGATGTCCCGGGTCGCTGCAAGGTGCTGGAGAGCGAGCTGCAAGGCCTGCGCGACCAGCTCGCCAAGGAGGCCCGTGACCGCCAGGAGAAGGAGGAAGATATGAAGGCTCGTGAGGCTGCCGCCAAGGACCGGGATGCCAAACTTGATGAACGCCATGGCCGCTTAGGTGCGCTGGAGCAGGCGTTGGAGGCGAAGAGGATCGAGCTGGACGGCAAGGCGCGGGTCCTGGCCGAGAACCGCGTGGCCTTCGCGAAGCTGGACGAGAAGGCTCGCACCTTGCTGAAGACACTTTATGACAGCGGCCTAGAGAGCCCGCTGGCCGGCGCCGAGGACGGCCCCGCCAAGCTGCTTCCCTTCCTAGTCCGCGCCCTTGAAGATGTCGCCCTCGGCCTTGGCCCAACGGCTGAGGTTGAGGCGCGTGTCCTTTCTTCTGCAGCGCTGACGCGCGTCTTCACCCATGTCTACCTTCACGACCCCGACGTTGACCTTGACAGCCTGCTGGAGCCCGTGAGCGGCGAGCTTGCCGCTGTCGCTGCTGAGGCCGTGAAGGGTCGAGCAGAGGCTCTGCTGGCGAAGTTCCGTGCTTTTAGCACCAAGCCAAGGCGAGGCGCTGCCGATCCTGAGGCTCCATGAGGGGAAGTCGCCCAGCGTGGCTCCGCCACCAGCGATGGCGCTGCCAGAAAGTGACCCCTTGGCGGCTCCTGTCCTGTTTTTAGCTCCTACAACATGCATCATGCCTCATGGAGGCGTTTAAACTTGTGTTTGGCATTGTGAAAGCACTCTATGGACTGTAATATTTGCTTTTGAACTCCTTGAGATTTGCGCTTTTCCTTCCTACTTGCTTGTGTTCTATGTCGGCAGAGCCCGGCCCCGTGCATACCTCAGCCGCCGTTAGCCCCGACCAGAAACCAGGACGGGACCAAGGAGTGAGGGGCTACATGACAAGTTAGCCTCCTGAGTCGCGATGCTCAGGAGTCCCCCTTGACACGCGAATAGCAAGTAGGGAGGGGAGATGTATGAGTAAATCTACCGTTCTACGTCGGCAGAGCCCGGCCCCACGCATACCTCAACTGCCGTTAGCCTTTCGGAACTAAGGGGTGAGGGGCTACGTGACCAGTTAGGCTCCTGAGTCGCGATGCTCAGGAGTCCCCCTTGACGTTCAAACGGCCTTCGTACCTTGGCTCCGCTCGGGGGGAGACATGCGACGAACCAGGCCCGAGGGGCCTGGCTGGATGGCGTGCACCTGGGCGTGACCCAGGCGTAGCCCCCGTGCCCAGCCCCCTCGCGCGGCGCTCCCGAGGGGAGGCGTTACGATGGGGCCGGACATTGAGATCTGGGCTCCCTGAGGTTGATGCGGTCGGGGGCCACCCTCAGTTGTTTATCACCAGCGCGGAGCATAGCGCTTCCGTGTACGTACGAGCATAGCCGCTCCTCGGCAGTGTCGTCAGCCAGTGCGGAGCATGGTGCTTCTGCTGGTGCGTGGGAGGGGGCTCCCCTCCGGGAGGAGCCCCCGGGGCATGTACAGCCCCGCCCTGACACGTGGCTAGCACGGCAGGACCTAACGAGGTGTATCTGGGCACCCGTGAGCCAGCGCGGGACTCACGGGGCCCTACCTCAAGGCGGGTTGCGCCTGGCTCTGGGCCTTTACTTGTAATGTGTTCCTGCAAATTTGGTTAGATGTCGACGCTCTACGTCCTCAGGTCCCGGCCCTCAAGCGAGCTTAGCCGTCGCTGGTATGCCAGGTCGCGATGCCGTGGACAAGGCCAGAGGGTGAGGGATGGAGAGCCAGTAAGAGCCCATGAGTCGCGATGCTCAGGTACCCCCCCCTTTAACGTGCAAGCGGCCGACATGAAGGAAGAAGGGTGCCGTGGACAGGCATCAAGTAATGATCATGATGAGTCAAACGCACGACTCGAGTAAACGCGGGAGGGATACATGCCACTGGGTCTGGCCCGAGTGGCTTGGGGATAATGCAGCCCGAGGGGCGCCCCCGATAAAGTAAGCTAAAAACATTAACCAAAGGGATACATGCCGCAGGGACGGACCCACGCGGCCTGGGAATGATGCAGCCCTGGGGGCGCTCCCAGCTGAAAATGAAACTCGAAGGATGTCACCTGATGATGTTGAAGATGAAGGGATGCTGAAGTAGCAGACGGCGTGCGCTGCGGAAGCTGATCTTCATGAGCCCCCAGGCCCAGGAGCCTCGGGAGGCTCCGGAGGCGCTGGCGGCTCCTCGCGGAGCATCTCCATCTCCGCCAGGACTGTGGAATGCCTGGCCGCTTGAGCCTCCAAGATGCTCCTCATGAGGCACTGACGCACAGCAGCCGCGTTCGGCAGGCCGTAAGGCATGCGAACATAGCTGTGGGGTGGACCTTCGCAGCATCCCACGCGTGAGGGCCAAAGGCGCTCCTGAGAGGCGGCTCGGTTGAGTCCTGGTATGTCGATGCAGATGCGCAGCCCACCATCCTCGCCTGGGTGGGGAGCTACAGCGGGTAAGCGGCGGCTGCCACTCATGACTCTTGACTCCTGCAGCTCTCGAATGATCTCGCTGATGAACTCCCGAGGGTTTGGCCCTCCTTGCCTTGCTCCTTCCTGAGGGAAACGTGCTTTGAAGCACGCCTCCAAGTGGTGCCCGAGCGCCTCCCTCGTGATCCTAGCAAATTCGATGGCCCTCCAGGAGAGAGCCCCAGAGCCTTGCTCGAGGAGGGCGCCGGGCACGCCTTCCTATGCGACAGAAGGAGGCGCCCTCCTGAACAGGCACGGACCCTGAGGGGCCTACCTCCCGAGGGGTCGGACCAGGCGATGTCTTCTTCTTCTTAGGGGCAGCCTCGGGAAGCCTCCCTCTCCTGTGATCTGGGTCTTCAATTGATGCGGCTTGGAAAGCACGTTCCAGAGAACACACAGCGTATCTCTCTTCACAAGGCACCGTGATGACTCCACCGCTTCCTGGCATCTTGAGGACATTGTCGCCGTGATGAGTCACGTCCATGAACTTGGCCAGGGCTGGATACCTGAGGATGGCATTGTACGGCAGGCGAATGTGAGCGACGTTGAAGTCAATGAGCTCGGCGTGGCAGTTGTCGCGCTTCCCGAAGGTAACAGGAAGGCGGACCTGCCCTATCGGAACTGTGGAACCATCAGTGACTCCTGAGAAAGGCTTGGTTGGCTGCAGCTGATTGTATGGCACTTGGAGATTGTTGAACATCTCGACGGATAGGACATTGAGCCCTGCTCCGCCATCGATGTGGGTCCTGGTGACTTGCACATTGCTGATGATCGGGGAACAAAGCATCGGGAGGACTCTGACTGTGGCCGCGCACTTGAGCTGATCCGCTGAGCTGAACGTGATGGCGCACGCTGACCACCTGAGAGGGTGTGTGGCCTCAAGCTTGGGGAGGACTGCATTCACTTCGCGAGCAAACTGCTTGAAGATGCGCTGAGAGGCCGGGGTTTGAGTGCCGCCCAAGATGCAAGCGATTGCGCGCGGCTCCTGGAAGCCTCCAGCCCCCTCGTCCTGATGATGGTCTTCATTCCTCCTCGGCTATGGTGGCAGAGGAGGGAGGCCCGCGTTGCCTTGTGGGCGATCCTCGCGAGGCTGATCCCTCCAACCTCCCTCGCGAGGCGGGTCCCTCCAACCTCCCTCATGAGGCGGGTCCTGCCAGCGGTCCTTGCGAGGTCGGTCACGCCACCCTTGGTGAGGGCCACGGTCTTCCCATCGTCCTCCACCTCTTCCTCCTCCTCAGCCATAGCCCGGTCGCTGCACTCGGGGCGTCGGCCGGCACGCACGTCCCACACGGCCCTAAGCTCTTGGCATTTGTTGGTGTTGTGGGTGTGGAGGTCGTGGTACACGCAGTACCGGCTGCCCTTGGATGACTCAGGCTGATCCCTGCCTTGCTTGGTGTCGGGCTCTGCTGCAAGCACGGCAGCCCCCTTGCGCTTCACGTCCTTGACCTTGGGCTTCTTCTCTTCTGGGTCGGCAGCTGGCAGCTCAAGGAGGGAAAGGCGCCCTTCCTCAGCCCTAGCGCACTTGGTCGCCAAATTGAACAGCTCCAGGGAGGTGCAAAGGTCCTCATGGATCGCAAGCTCCTCCTTCATCTTGATGTCACGCACGCCGTCGGAGAAGGCTGAGATGATGGCCTCCTCAGACACCCTGGGGATCTTAAGGCGAGCGCTGTTGAAACGCTGGATGAACTTCTACAGGGTCTCTCCCGGCTGCTGCTTGATGCGGCGCAAGTCTCTCATGGCCGGGGGCGGTCGCGGGTGCCTTGGAAGTTGGCGATGAATCAGGTGCGCATCTCGTCCCAGGAGGAGATTGTACCAGGAGTCAGGTTTAGGAGCCAGGTACGGGCACCGTCCTTGAGCGCCATGGGGAACCAGTTCACCATAACCTTCTCGTCCCCGTTGGCGGCTTCGATGCCCAGCTCATAGAGCTGGAGGAACTCCGCAGGGTCAGCTGTGCCATCGTAGCGCGGGGGCAGATCTGGCTTGAACTTGCCCGGCCAGGCCATGCTGCATAGCTCGGCGGTGAAGGCACGGTAGCCTGCAGTGGCCGTGGGAGGCCTTGGGTGACGGAGAGCTTGATCTTGGAAGTCTCCGTGCGCTGCCGCCAGGAGCGGCGCGGGGTCTTGACGCGCTGGAGCAGGAGCGCGTTCGTGCTGGGCCGATGCGGGGAGCACACGGGCAGCTTCTTGGGGGCGAGGGATCTCTTAGCAGCTCTTCTCTTGCGGTGCTGGCGCCGGACGGAGTGGGTTCCGCCCAGGGGCCACGCGCCTTGGGGCCAAGGCGCCTTCTTGAGGGGGAGGCAGCTGAGGCGCCCCCGGAGCTTCGTCGCCCACGCAGGGCGGGGCGCGGTGCAGCGAGAGGGATGGCGCAGGGGAGCCCCCAGCGGCGCTGACGAGCTCGGTGATGCAGTCGATCCACTCGTCGTAGAGGTCATCGACGGGACGGTAGTGCAGGAGCTCCTCTGCCAGGAGCAGCGCAGCATGCGCGTCCGCGGGAGCGCGACAGGCGTGGGACGAGGAACCGGCTGGAGTCAGCGATGGTGTGGCGGTGCGGCCTTCTCGTCGCACCGAAGGATGCAAGGACGACGCCTGCTGCTCGTTCCCCGCCGGGCCGGTGGCGGCGCTGATGGCAGGCGACGGGGAACGAAGGGGGCGCCCACCGACGGGGCCGTCTGGGCAACGCGAGTGGCGAGAGCGGCCCGGCGCTCGGCGCGGGCTCGACGAGTGTCTGACATGGATGCGACGGGCGGCGAAACACGAGGCGACGGAAGGCGGATTCCGGTGCACCCCTACCTGGCGCGCCAAATGTCGGATTTCGGTTCCGGCAGACCCTCAAGGTTCGAACTCTGGGGTGCACGCGGAGATCACACCTCCTGCCTACCCACGTCTCGTCACCTCGCAAGGATCTAAACTTCACGAAGAACGACACAAGGGACACGAGATTTATACTGGTTCAGGCCACCATTGTGGTGTAATACCCTACTCCAGTTTGTGATGTGGTGGATTGCCTCGGTGGCTGATGATGAATAGTACAAGGAAGAACAACCTTGCGAGGGGCTGTTCTTGGCTGGTGCGATGAACTGCTTGGGTGAGTTCACTCGCCGCTCTCTCTCTCTCTAGTCTTCCCAAAATCTCTCCTCTAGTCTATCCAAAATCTCCCTCCCTCTGCTACTCTGCGGTGGCTAGCTCTATTTATAGAGGGAGGACCTGGGCCTCTTCCCAAATATTGAGCGGGAAGGGCGCCAACAATTGGCCATTTTGAAGGGGAACATCTAGTACACTTATCCTGACTAAAGTCGGTCCTCGCCTGCCAAAGACCCTGACGGTGACGCCGGCTTGGGCTCCACGATGACCTCCATCCTACCGTCCTGCTGGTCTTGGTCTTGTTGCACCGAAATGGTTGCCTTTGCTTGATACTCTCGCCTGCGCTTGCCCCCTTTGCACCAAAGAGGAAACAAGGACTCTGCGCAGGCCGGCGCCCGCCTGGCGCCTGCCTGGCCTCGGTCGTCATGGCTTGCGTCATGGGCACCTCGTGAGGTACCCTGCCTTGATCTCTCCGCCTCCTCGCGAGCCAGCATGACGAGGCTGTGCCCGAGGAAGCCTCTTGTCGTCCGCCCCGCGAGGCTTGGCCCCTCGCGAGGGTCTTGAGCATGTGTTGATGAAGATGGGTCATACTGGGCCACTCCCTGAGCCACGCCGCAGGCCGCAGGCAGGCAAGTCTGGGTACCCCTGTTCCCAGAACACCGACAGTACACTCATTGGAATAATGTCCGGGTCTTCCACAATTGTAGCAATTACGCTCACGACTAGAAGATCTTTTGTCATTGTAGGACCTTGACTTGGAACTTCTTTCCTTGCTTCTACTCTTGTAGAACTTGTTGAAGTTCTTCACCATTAGGCTCAATTCTTCATTGAAAGTTTGTTTCTCACTTGATGATGTGGGAGCTTCACATGAGGCTTTGTAAGCACCACTTGACTTGTTGTGGAGCTCTTCCTTATCCTTGAGTGACATCTCATGAGCAACAATTCATCCAATGACTTCCGTTGGCTATTGGCCATCATTTGGATTAATGTGCACATGGTATCATATTTTCCATCAAGGCTCTTAGGATCTTCTTGATGATGAATTTGTCGGTCATCTGTTCACTTCCTAAGCAGGCAATCTCATTTGTGATGAGAGCAAGCCTAGAGTACATTTCAGCGACGCCTTCACCAACCTTCATTTTGAACTTGTCAAGTTGACTTTGAAGCACATCCAATTTGGATTCCTTGACGGAGTCGGTACCTTCGTGCATATCAATCAAAGTATCCCAAATTTCTTTTGCATTCTCAAGATGGCTGATTTTGTTGAATTCTTTGGGGCACAATCCGTTGAAGAGAATATCACAAGCTTGAGAATTGTATTGCAGCATCTTCAACTCTTCCACGGTAGCTTCACGGTTTGGTTCTCTCCCATCAAAGAATTCACCTTGCAAGCCAATACACACAATAGCCCAAACGGCGGGGTTATGTCCAAGAATATGCATTTTCATCTTATGCTTCCAGCTAGTAAAATTTGTACCATCAAAGTAAAGACCTCTACGGTGGTAATTTCCCTTGCTAGACGCCATACTCTCCTAGGTTGTGAAACCAAGGCTATGACAACCAAAAGCTATGGAAATCGAAGTAAATGGAGACCAAAGCTCTGATACCACTTGTAGGATCGAAAGTATGTCTAGAGGGGGGTGATTAGACTACTTGACCAAATAAAAATCTAGCCTTTTCCCAATTTTAGTTCTTGGCAGATTTTAGCAACTTAGCACAAGTCAAGCAATCAACCTACACATGCAATTCTAAGAGTATAGCAGCGGAATGTAAAACAATTGCATATGAAGGTAAAGGGAGGAGTTTGAAGAGGCAAACGCAATGTTGACACGGAGATTTTTATCCGTGGTTCCGATAGGTGGTGCTATCGTACATCCACGTTGATGGAGACTTCAACCAACGAAGGGCAACGGTTGCGCGAGTCCACGGAGGGCTCCACCCACGAAGGGTCCATGAAGAAGCAACCTTGTCTATCCCACCATGGCCGTCGCCCATGAAGGACTTGCCTCACTCGGGTAGATCTTCACGAAGTAGGCGATCTCCTTGCCCTTACAAACTCCTTGGTTCAACTCCACAATCTTGACGGAGGCTCCCAAGTGAAACCTAGCCAATCTAGGAGACACCACTCTCCAAGAAGTAACAAATGGTGTGTTGATGATGAACTCCTTGCTCTTGTGCTTCAAATGATAGTCTCCCCAACACTCAACTCTCTCTCACAGGATTTGGATTTGGTGGAAAGAAGATTTGAGTGGAAAGCAACTTGGGCAAGGATAGAGATCAAGATTTATGTGGTAGGAATCGAATATCTTGACCTCAACACAAGTGTAGGTGGTTCTCTCTCAGAAAATGTATGTTGGAAGTGTAGGCATGTTATGATGGCTCTCTCCACGAATGAAGAGTGGGTGGAGGGGTATATATAGCCTCCACATAAAATCTAACTGTTACACACAATTTACCAAACTCGGTGGGACCGAATCGTGAAACTCGGTCAGACCAATTTAGTTCATAATGTGACCGTTAGGCATTTTGGTGGGACCGACATGCCAACTCGGTAGGACAGATATCGTTAGGGTTAGAGCATAACGTAATCTCGGTGAGACCGATTACACAAACTCGGTGAGACTGATTTTGGTAATAGACAAACAGAGAGTTGGCCAGGCAAACTCAGTGGGACCGATTCTCTCATCTCGGTTGGACCGAAACATTACGAAAGGGAAACAGAGAGTTTGCATTGCGATCTCGGTGGGACCAATCGCTCATCTCGGTTGGACCGAAACGTTACGAAGGGAAACAGAGAGATTACAATCCCATCTCGGTGAGACCGAGATCCCTAACGGTGAGACCGAAGAGACTAGGGCTTCTGGCAATGGCTATGTCAACTGAACTCGGTGGCGCCGGATAGAAAGTTTCGGTGGGGCCAAGTGTGACTTTGGTTTGGGACATATGTGGATGTGAGAAAGTAGTTGAGGGTTTTTGGAGCATATCACTAAGCACTTTGAGAAAGAAACTCATTAAGCAACACCTCACCCCCTCTTGATAGTATTGGCTTTTCCTATGGACTCAATGTGATCTTGGATCACTAAAATGAAAAATGTAGAGTCTTGTGCTTTGAGCTTGAGCCAATCCTTTTGTCCTTAGCATTTTGAGGGGTCCACGTTTCTCATCCATGCCATGCCAAACATTGAGCTTTCTTGAATATTTATCTTGAAATAGCATTAGCTCAATGAGCTATATGTTGTTAGGAATTACCAAAACCACCCAGGGATAGTTGCACTTTCAATATCCCCTAAACCAATAGTAACAATATCCTTTTCACAATCTATCTTAGCATTAACAGTATTCAAGAAGGGTCTACCAAATATAATGGAACAAAAGTCATCTTGTGGGGAACCAAGAACAAGAGAATCAGTAGGATATTTATTACCACACAAGACTTCAACATCTTTAACAATCCCAATTGGTGAAATAGTGTCTCTATTGGTAAGCTTAATTGTAACATCAATACCTTCTATTTCAGCAGGTGCAATATCATGCATAATTTCTTTGTATAAGGAATGAGGTATTGCACTCACACTAGCACCCATATCACATAAGCCATGATAACAATGATCTCCTATTTTAACAGAAACAACAGGCATGCCAACAACAGGTCTATGTTTATTTTTAGTATCGGGTCTAGCAATTCTAGCAGCTTCATCACAGAAATAAATGACATGCCCATCAATACTATCGACCAAGAGATCTTTAACCATAGAAATACGAGGTTCAACATTAATTTTCTCAGGTGGTGTAGGTGTTCTAGCATTACTCTTACGAACCACAGTTGAAGCTTTAGCATGATCCTTTATTCTAACAGGAAAGGGTGGTTTCTCAATATAAGCGGTAGGAACAATAGGATCAACATTATAAGTAATAGTTTTTTCTTCAACTTTAATAGGTTCTACTACCTTTACTTCAATGGGAGGATGATATTTAAACCACTTCTCCTTAGGGAGATCAACATGAGTAGCAAATGATTCACAGAAAGAAGCTACTATCTCAGAGTCAAGTCCATATTTAGTGCTAAATTCACGACAAGCATCGGTATCCATCAAAGATTTAACACAATCAAACTTAGGGGTTATACCTGACTCCTTACCTTCGTCAAGTTCCCAATCTTCAGAGTTGCGTTTAATTCTTTCCAATAAATCCCATTCGAATTCACTAGTCTTCATCATAAAAGAACCAGTACAAGAAGTATCGAGCATGGAGCGATCATTATGAGAAAGCCGAGCATAAAAATTTTGAATAATAATTTCTCTTGAGAGCTCATGATTGGGGCATGAATATAACATTGACTTAAGCCTCCCCCGAGCTTGACCGATACTTTCTCCTTCATGAGGCCAAAAATTATATATGTAATTACGATCACGATGAACCAGATGCATAGGATAAAACTTCTGATGGAATTCCAATTTCAATCAGTTGTAGTTCCATGATCCAATATGATCACATAGCCTAAACCATGTCAATGCCTTTCCCTTAAAAGATAAAGGGAAGACCTTCTTCTTGACAACATCCTCGGGCATACCTGCAAGCTTAAATAATCTACAAACTTCATCTACATAGATTAGGTGCATATCGGGATGTAATGTTTCGTCTCCTGTATAGGGATTAGCTAGCAGTTTCTCTATCATAACCGAAGGAATTTCAAAGTAAATATTTTCAGTAGGTTCGGTAGGTTGAGGAGCAACTCTTTGCACTTCTGGTTAGGGTGAAGATACCCCAAACAAGCCCCTCAAAGGATTATTTTCCATAGTAACAAGTAACAGTAAATTTCAGCACACTATATAATTGTTTCCTTACCAAATTCCACTTACCAAAGGTGATTCGCTCCCCGGCAACGGCGCCAGAAAAGAGTCTTGATGACCCATAAGTATAGGGGATCTATCTTAGTCCTTTCAATAAGTAAGAGTGTCGAACCTAACAAGGAGCAGAAGGAAATGACAAGCGGTTTTCAGTAAGGTATTCTCTACAAGCACTAAAATTATCGGTAACAGATAGTTTTGTGACAAGGTAATTCATAACGGTAACAAGTAACAATAGTAAACAAGGTGCAGCAAGGTGGCCCATTCCTTTTCGTAGCAAAGGACAAGCCTGGACAAGCTCTTATATATAGCAAAGCACTCCCGAGGACACATGGGAATTGTCGGCGTTCTGGATATGGGGGTATCTAGACTTGCCTGCCTACAGCCCACCGCATGGATCCATCGACGGCCTGGTACAGCCCAGCTTCGACATCAATAGCTCAATACCCTCGCGAGGCAGACGACGCCAAGACCCCCGAGGGGATTGACCTCTTCAGGCTGGCTCCCGAGGGGCGGAGAGTTCTATGCAAGGTGCACCTCACGAGGCTCAGCTAACATGAGCCATGTCGACCAAGGCCAGGAAGGCACCAGTGGGCGTAGAGCGCCAGTTTCCTCTTTGGTGCAAGGGAGGCAAGCCACAGGCGCAGAGTCCCGAGGAATCAGCCAAAGGTTTCCATTCTGTTGCAACAAGACCAAGACCACCGGGACCGCAGGACGAAGGTCATCACCGAGCCCACCGCAGCATCACGACCAGGGGCTTTTCGCAGGCGAAGACCACTTTTGTCAGGATAAGTTATACTACTTGTTCCCTTTCAAATCTGGCCGTTGTGGGATCCCTTCCCGCCAACATTTGGGAAGAGGTCCAAGGCCACTAAAAATAAGACTTAGCCACCACCATAGAGGGGATCGGATCCATTCTCACCCGACCACCTCACCAGCTCTCTTGAGCTCAAGAACACCTCACCTCCTAAGGCCAGTTCATCCATTGTACAAGTTCATCCTTGGCCCTTCGAGGCAATCCACCAAAACGCTGTAGTAGGGTATTACACCATAAGGTGGCCGAACCAGGATAAACTGTTGTGTCTCTTTGTCTCTTCGAGCTTGCCGTGCTAGGCTTAGGAGAATCGCGAGTAGGCAGGCTGGGTAGGTTGAGATCTCTGCATGCACCCCAGAGTTCGAACCTTTCAAGGGTTTGCGGAACCTATAATCTGACATTTGGCGCGCCAGGTAGGGGTGCATCGGATCTCCTCTTCTGTCGATCGATCCACCGTCACTCCGACAACTCCATGGCCGACGCACGCCGAGCTCACGCCGAGCGTCGAGCTGCAGTTGCTGCTCGCGTTGCTTAGACGACTCCAGCGCGCGATGGTTGTGCTCGTCGTGCTCCGTCTCCGGTGGCCAACGGTGCCACGGGCCCTGCCGGCCACGAGCAGCAAGCTTCTTCGCTGCACCCTTCGGTGCGCCGCGACAGGCGCACCACCACTCCGTCATAGACCCCAGCAGCTTCATCCTCCCACGCGCGTCACGGCCCAGCGAACGCGCAGGCTGATCTGCTCATGGCGCGGGAGCTCCTTCGCTACCGCCCGGTCGACGACTTCTATGAGGAGTGGCTCGAGTAGATCGCTGAGCTCGTCAGCACGGCCGAGGGCTCCGCCGCACCGGCCCGCTCACTGCCTCAGCAGCCGCCCGCCATGGGCGACGTGGCTCATGGGGCTTCTCCACCACCTCTGACCCAGGGCGTCGTCATCGAGCCAAGGCGTGTGGCACCACGGCGCGACCCACCGCGCCCAGCGCCTGCTCGAAGGAGGTGAGTTGCCAGGTGGTGCAGCAGCCTCAAGGGGAGGCACGCGTGCTTCCTGCGCCCCCACACCAAGCCCGCGTGCCGCCACAGGAGGTGGCGACACGCGTGCACCCGGACCAGGTTCCACCTCCTCGACGGGCCCCAGTGGCCACGATGGGATGTCGCGCATTCACCTTGGAGCTCTGCAACGTCGTCTAGCCGAGCAAGTTCAAGCCTGACCTGCCCCCACGCTATGACGGCACCACCGACCTCGCCGAGTTCCTGCAGCTCTACGAGCTAAGCATCGAGGCGGCCAGCAGCGATGAGAAGATCATGGCGAACTGTTTCCCGATGGCCCTCAAGGATGGCGCACATTCTTGGCTCCTAAACCTTCCCGAGGGATTGGTCTCTTCCTGGGAGCAGATGCGCGGCCACTTCATCGCTAACTTCCAGGGCACTCGCGACCGCCTGCCGGCTACGGGTGACCTGTGTCGCATCAAGCAGCAGCCTGGAGAGACCCTGCAAAAGTATATCCAGCACTTCAACAACGTTTGCCTCAAGATCCCCAAGGTGTCGGATGAGGCCATCATCACAGCGTTAACTGATGGCGTCCGTGACGTCAAGATGAAGGAGGAGCTCGCCATCCATGAGGACCTCTGCACAGCCCTGGAGATGTTCAACATGGCAAACAAGTATCCAAGGGCTGAGGAGGGGCACCTCTCCCTCCTCGAGCTCCCTAATGCTGACCCAGAAGACAAGAAGGCCAAGGCCAAGGACGTGAAGCGCAAAGGGCAGGCCGTCTCACGGCAGGGATAGAGATGAAGCGCGGCTGCGATCACCCCGAGTCGTCCAAGAGTAGCCAACCATTCTACATCTTCCACAACGTCCACAACCACAACACCAATGACTGTCAGGAGCTCAGGGCCCTCCATGAAGGGCGACTCGGCTGACGCCCCGAGTGCAACGATCGAGGCTACGGCTGCAGAGGTGGCCGAGGAGGAGGACGCTGGGACGAACGCGACCATCGCCAGGAGTGGTGCGACCATCCTTGGGAGGACTGTTGGCAGGGCCAACCTCGCGAGGGCGCCTGGAGGGAGCAGCCTTGTGAGAAGCACCCTCAGGGCAATGCCGGTCTGCCTCCACTACCTCCACCACCAAGAAGGAACGAAGATCATCACCAGGACGAGGGGGATGGGGGCTTCTAGGAGCCACGAGCCATCGCCTGCATCCTGGGCGACTCACAGCCCCCGGCTTCTCACCACATCTTCAAGCAGTTTGCGCGCAAGGTGAACGCAGCGCTTCCCAAGGCCAAAGAAACTCGCCCTCTCAGGTGGTTCAAATGCGCCATCACCTTCATCTCCTCAGACCAGCTCAAGTGCGCGGCCACTGCCGGCGCGCTCCCTTGCTCTGCTCGCCCGTCATCAGCAACGTGGTCGTCACCAAGACTCTCATCGATGGTGGAGCGGGGCTCAATGTCCTATCCGTTCAAACGTTCGACAGACTCCAAGTGTCGTACTACCATCTTCAGCCAACCAAGCCATTTTCAGGAGTGACTAATGGTTCCACACACCCGATAGGGCAGGTGCACCTTCATGTCACCTTCGGCGAACGCAACAACTACTACACTGATCTCCTCGACTTCAACGTTGCCAACATTCGCCTGCCATGCAACACTATCCTAGGGTACCCAACACTGTCCAAGTTCATGGCAGCAACGCACCACGGCTACAACGTCCTCAAGATGCTAGGAAGCGGCAGCGTCATCACGGTCGCATGCCAGGAAAAGGACGCGGTGTGCTCCCTTGAGCGCACCTTCCAGGCTGCAGCAGTCGAGAACCCTGAAGATGAGGGTGGTGCCCTCCCTCCTGAGGTCGCCCCCAAGACGAAGAAGCTGCAGCTGGGTCAGGGATCTCATGAGGAAGCATCGACCGAGGACGCCGTGCTGAGCCTCGCGTCCTCGAACGGAGCGCCTTCACCCATCGCATAGGAAGGCGCGCCCAGCGCCCCTCTCAGGCTGGGCTCGGGAACTCTCCTTGGGAGGGCCTCAGACCTAGCCCGGGTCACGAGGGAGGTGCTCAGGCACCATGTGGAGGCGCGCTTCAGAGCATGCTTTCCAAGAGAAGGCGTCAGGCGGAAGGCGTCAGGCGTTCAGGAGTTCATCAGCAAGGCAACAGAGGATATTCAAGAGGCAAGGGTTCTGCAAGGCGATCGCCACCTACCGCGAGGCGCGGCTCACTGCTCTGGTGAGGGTAAGGAGTTCCACGCCTGCATCGACATCCCAGGACTCAACAGGGCTGCATCTTGGCAGCTCTTTTGGCCGACTCATGTCGGCTGATGCGAGAGTCCACCCCATAGTTCTGTCTGCATACGTTTCGGCCTACCAGGCGCAGCTATGGTGTTCCAGCACTGCACAAGGTATGCCCTGGCGGCTCGCGAGGCCAGGCATCAAGCGACCCTGGCATAGATGGAGGAGCACTCGCAGGAGCCTCTCGGGCCCTCTGGGCCTCCCGAGGCTCGGAGCCAGGGGGCTCATGAGGAACAACTCCAGCAGCGCGCGTCTTTTGCTACCCCAACACCTCTTCAGCAACGGAACCAGGTGACATCTCTGTAGTTTGCTTAGTTTGGGGGCGCCCCTCAGGTTGCATCATCCCTAGGTGATGTGGGTCCGTCCCTGCGGCGTGTATCGTTTTGCATTCGCCAGGATTGTCTAACCATCTTTTATGAGTTTACCTATGATCGCCACTCTGCGGCCTCGAGTCTTCACCACCTCGCGGTCTCCCTGTATTTGCTGGCTTGTCCCTCGCTCACCTTGCTGCATGGCTACTCACATCGACACGACGCTTGTGCTCGGGTCCGTCCCTACAACGCTGACAAACCCGAGGATCGAGCTCTGGCTCGCGACCCGCCTCGCGCACGCCACCTCACCAGGTCCTCGGTGCCTTCGTCTGGTGCCAGGGACCCTGGGCGGACGGCCCGCTCCGCAGGGGTTCTCGGCCTCTTATATCATCTAACTTGCAGGTTCACCTGACGATGATTCATGGGCTGGTTTGGACGACCGCCATCTTGTCTCGCGAGTTGCTTGCACTTTAAAAGGGGAGGTTCCAAGCATCCGTCTCGGGAGCTCCTACTGGCTCTCCAGCCCTCACCCCCTGGCCTTGACCACGGCACCGCGACCTGGCATACCAGCGGCGGCTGAGCTCGCTCGAGGGCCGGGACCCGAGGATGTAGAGCACCTGGGCAAGCGAGGCCAGAGGGTGGTCATTGCGGACCGTGCCTAATGATACCATCACAGACGCAAGAGCAGGCACCCTCCTCCCGGCGGATCAGGACTACCAGAAGATAAGTCGCATTCGCTGTGGCACCGGTCACACTCCCTGCACGCCCCAGCCTCGCAGTCCCACTCCGGCGGCTTCGCTACCCTTTTCGATTCTCTGGGCGGCTGCTTGCACGCTAAGGGGGACCTCGTGAGCAGCACGTCTCATGAGCTCTCACCGGACCTCAAGCCGCTCACCTCCAAGCCTTGACCACGGCATCGCAACCTGGCATACTAGCGACGACTGAAGCCTGCCTGGGGACTGGGTCCCATCGGCGAAGAGTGTCGTGCCATCTAGAGAAAAGAAAAGGGAGAAATCGTGCCAGACTGGGATACACAAATTCACCACAGAATAAGAGAAAGCAACACTGGTATTAAATACATTCCGATCCTTACAAACCCCGCAGGGGCTGGTTTTCATTCCACGCAGGGAAAGAAAAAGAAGGACGGATACTAGTAAGCCGTTGGGCATCACCGGCGACGCCGGGTGGCAGCCACTGCGGCGCTCTGACCACGGCGGGAGCTCGGTGTCACGTAGCTATCGTCGCTAGACTCCGGAGACTCGCTGGGCTCAGGAGAGTCACTGGATTCCCAGGAGTCATCGTTGCTGTTGTAGGAGGTGCCAAGGGGCACAAAAGCAGGTCCAGCACCCACGACTGCACCCTGTGGGCTGCTTCCTTCGAGGCAGCACTCCAGCCATTCGCCCTCCTCGTTGAAGACCTTGAAGGACAAGGTGGCTACGCCATCATAATCGAAGTGAATCGCGAGGGCTCCCTCTGTGCGGTAAGCCCGGGCGACCTCACCCCATCCGCGGGTCATGAAGACATCTCCGGGGGCACCACCTCGACCTTAGCTCCGGTGGCCAAGCTGTAGCATCCGGCGTGCTGCATCCACACCTTAGGCGGCCCCCTCGGAGGCAGCTCGCTGGCGAAGAACCTCGGGAGCCAGATCCAGGTATCAGGAGGCATCACCGCCCACACCATGAACTCGTGCGAGCTGCCCTCGGCGTGAGCCCGTGGCACGGTCGGCAAGGCAATGGCGGCTGAGGGAGTCCTGGATTAGGGGGTATCCGGACAGCCGGACTATATATTTTGGCCGGACTGTTGAACCGTGAAGATACAAGACTCAAGACATCGTCTCGTGTCCGGATGGGACTCTCCTTTGCGTGGAAGACAAGCTTGGCGATCCGGATGTTAGATCTCCTTCTTTGTAACCGACTCTGTGTAACCCTAGCCTCCTCCGGTGTCTATATAAACCGGAGGATTTAGTACGTAGGACGGGAACAATCATAATCATCATAGGCTACCTTCTAGGGTTTAGCCTCTACGATCTCGTGGTAGATCAACTTTTGTAATACTCATATCATCAAGATCAATCAAGAAGGAAGTAGGGTTTTACCTCCATCGAGAGGGCCCGACCCTGGGTAAAACATCGTGTCCCCTGCCTCCTGTTACCATTAGCCTTAGACGCACAGTTTGGGACCCCCTACCTGAGATCCGCCGGTTTTGACATCGACATTGGTGCTTTCATTGAGAGTTCCTCTATGTCGTCGCTGCAAGGCTCGATGGCTCCTTCAATCATCGACAACAACGCGGTCCAGGGTGTGACTTTTCTCCCTGGACAGATCTTCGTGTTCGGCGGCTTCGCACTGCGGGCCAATTCACTTGGCCATCTGGAGCAGATCGACAGCTACGCCCCTGGCCTTCAGGTCAGGTTCGGAAACTTGAACTACACGGCCGATATCCACGGAGACTTGATCTTCGATGGATTTGGGCCTATGCCAGGAGCGTCGAACAGTCACGACGAGCACGGCTTAGACCTGCCGTCAGACAATACTCGGGATATCGCACCTGCAAGAGCCCCGAACCTAAATTTGGGGCAGATTGCGTCGTCCGAGGACGGGTGGATGGACCCCGCCCCGGAAGCCGCATACTCATCGGCGGTAGAGACGAACACGGACTCCACCCCCAAGGAAGTCTATGTCACTGGACCCCCGAGCTTGTGTCCGGCTGTAGGTTCTAGGTCGCGCGCCCCCGAGCCTGCCGAATCTGGTTGGGCTCCGGTAATGGAGTTCACCGCTGCGGATATCTTCCAGCACTCGCCCTTTGGCGACATGTTGAATTCATTAAAGTCTCTCTCTTTGTCAGGAGACTCCTGGCCGAACTATGTCCGGCTCGGGTGGGAAGCAGGCGGTGAGGAAATTCGTTACCCACCCACCACCCACTTCATTGCCACTGTCGACGGTTTGACCGACCTCCTTGACTTCGACTCTGAAGACATCAACGGTGTGGACGACGATGTAGGAGAAGAACAGGAACCACCGCCCACGGGGCACTGGACAGCCACCTCCTCGTATGATATATATATGGTGGACACTCCCAAAGAAACCTATGGCGATGAGGCAATGGAGGATAACCCCTCAAGGAAGAAATCAAAGCATGGGAGTCATCGGCGCCGCTCCAAGCCCCGCCACAGCAATACCGGCGCAGGAGACGAAAACAATCCGGATAGTGCCGAAGATGAATACAACCCCGATCAGCCTGCCTTCGAGTAGGCCGAACAGGAAGACGGGCAGGTTAGCCCAGACGAACATGTGACAGACGGATTCCCGGAGGAGGAAAACTACATGCCCCCCTCCGAAGACGAGATGAGCCTCGGCGATGATGAATTCGGCGTGCCTGAGGATCCCGTAGAGCAGGAGCGCTTCAAGCGCCCGCTTATGGCCACTGTGAGGAGCCTGAAAAAGAAGCAGTAGCAGATCCAAGCTGATCAAGATCTGCTCACAGACAAATGGACTGAAGTCCTGGCAGCCGAGGAATATGGACTCGAGCGCCACACCAAAGGTTACCCAAAGCACAAGTTGCCACATCAACTCTAGGAGGAACCTATACTACCAGCACAGGACGAGGCTGACCGGCCACCTTGTGGCCGGGATAAAATGGCGTATCAGCCCGAATACCAGCCCGCACCCTCACGCCAATACACTACAGCCCGGGGCAACAGGCAGGATCTACAAGACATACTGGAGGCAGGACAGCCAAGATCGATTGTCGGGGGTTGGGTGCGACATATGCCAAAGGATGGCTTATCATGGTGGGGGCGAGTAGAACGTCGCCGGTGCCTGGAAACGGGATGAGGCGAAGACATGCACGCCGGCGGATCTTACCCAGCTTCAGGTCTCTCCGAGGAGATAACACCCCTACTGCTGCTCTACGGGGTCTCCGCATGATCACTAAGGCAAAGTGAGTACAAGGTTGCTCGTTGAGCTGTTTCTGGAGGTAGGAGAAAGCAACGCTAGCTCTTTCCTTCCTATATGGTCTGGTCTAGTGCTAATGGATTCGAACCCTTTGCATGGGTTCCCTGGGGGGTTTATATAGGCCTACCCCCCAGGGGTACAATGGTAAAACTGGCTGGGCACGGGTCCCAGCCGTCTGTCTCTCAGGCCGCCGTCTTCTCCGCCGACTACTGGGGCCCGCCGACTAGTGGGTCCCGCCGACTGGCCTGGTACGGGGGCATCAACCCTTGTCCCCCGCGGGTGGGTCTTGCCGGCCGCGGATCACTGTAGCCGTGCTTCTAATGACGCGGGCTTGGTCATGGGGTCATGGCAACAGTGCCACCGCCTGACGGGCGATCACTGTTGCCATTCCCCGTCTTGTCTGGTTAATGGCGTGTGGGGCCCGTGGGAGGGGCCAGCCGACTCCCAACGGGTCCGTCTTGTGGCGCTCTTGCCGTCTTTTGTACTCCCGTTGACTGGTGGGACCCGCCGTCTCTGGGTCGTACAGAAAGGTCGTCGTGGGCACAGGGCTCCGCCCCCAAGGGCTGATGTTAGGGCTGGCATGGCAACAGTGTCGCGCCGGATGGAGATCTCCGTCGGTACAGTGCACTGTGGCCATGCCCTCAATAAACGGGTGGTTGGAGTTGCAGGTCGACTCCCTATAGCCGGCCTCTTCGGAAGTCGCCGGCCAGGAGTCGGCTTGTCTTGGAGTCGCCTCTGGGACTCGGCTTATCTTGGAGTCGCCTCTGGGACTCGAGGGGCGCAGCCTGCCCCAATGTCTTGAAAGGTTCTGGGACTCGGGTTAGCCTACCCGTGGCCCATTACTCCGACAGTAGTCCCCGAAACTGGTGAGGCTCCGAGGGTGATACGTCGTGGGGCCTCAACAATTTCATTCTTCTGGTGGTGGGATATGGGCCTTGCTTGCCGTCTTCCTTCAGGCCGGCTATCTGGAGTCGGACTCGTAGAGGGCCGTCTTGCCCCCTAAGGAGTTTGAAAGTCGTGGAGGGAACCAGGTGGCATGCCTGATACGCTTCGCCGCGGTCGCCTACTGCGGACCCGTCGCGCGGCGCCATGTGGCAGGGACAGTCTGCCCACCCACGCGCGCGACGGGATAGGCCGTCAGGCGGGGCCCGCCACTACCGCGCCTCGGCGCGTGAACGGATCCATTGCGTCCGAGCGGACGGTTGGGTTTCCCACGTTGTTACTGCGCGCAGTAACTTCGTGGGGTAAATCGTGGGGGGCGTGGGGTCCCGTGCGCAATTAATCCCACGCCCGCCCCATCGGCTTCTCAGCCCACGAGGCTATAAGTAGGCGGGGGGAGAGGAGCGGCAAAGCATGCGCGCCCATCTTCCCTGCTCCCCGCCTCCTCTTGCTTCCTCTTGCTTCTCTTGCCGTCGTCGCCCCAAACCACGCCGCGCCCGCAGCGATGAGCTCCTCCTCCGCCGTCGCGGCTCGTACCGTGCGTTCCGGCGTGTGGGATGGCTCCAAGGTGGACGACGACCTCATCGAGCTCCTCCGTAAGACGCGTCGGCTCCCCGGTGCAAACCTAGTGCGAGCTCGTGCTGCGCCGGCGAGGGAGATAAGGCCGGTGCCGGAGGAGGGCGAGCGGGTCATATTCCGCACGCACCTCATGCGCGGCCTAGGGCTGCCGGCGAGCGGTTTCTTCCGCTCCTTCTTGGAGTTCAATGGGCTCCAGCTGCACCACCTCACTCCGAACACGGTGGTGCTGCTGGCCGCCTTCGCCACCCTGTGCGAGGGCTTCCTCGGCGTTCTCCCCACCATCGAGCTGTGGGGAGAATTCTTCCAATCCAAGCTTGACATGCACGTCGCCGGCGGGCCAGCTCAGTGCGGCGCCTTCATCACGATGCGGAGGTCGACAACTGACAATCCATTCCCCTCCATCCCGCTGATTAAGTCGGTGAAGATGTGGCAGCGGTCTTACTTTTACGTGAAGAACGCCGCCCTAGAAGGCGACTGGGTCAATCTGCCGCCCTACGAAGCCGGCGCGCCGGCTGGAAGGCTTCCCAGCTGGTCCCACCGGGTCAAGACGCTGACTCCCGCCGGTGCCGCCGCCGTCGCGCGACTCCGAGTCCTGACGCAGTCGGAGGGCTTGGTCGGGGCCGACTTGCTGGCCGCCTTCGTGGCGCGCCGAGTCCTCCCTCTCCAAGGCCGACCTCATCTGATCAGTCAGATGAGCGACCACCGGGACCCGAGTTGGATGTGCACCAGGGACATGCCCCACACGGAGGTGGCGAACATGGTGAACCACATTGCGAACTGCGAGCTTGCGGCGGATTGGCAGTTCGGCAAAGAGCCGTACTCGCGCGTCAACCCCCCGTCAGTGGTAAGTCGTATCTTTTGTTCTTCTGTTTTCTTTTGCAGCCGAATCCGACTTCTGATCTTCTTGGTTTCTTCGAGTCAGAACCCCCTCATTCAGCCTGCAGCCGGCGCCTCGGGACCGCCCCGTGAGTTCGTCCCCGACCGAGCGAAGAGCAACGTCGACGACCCCGACTTGGGGGCGGCGGCGATGGAGGCCGACGCCGAAGGCGGAGGAGAAGGAGCAAGAGGCGGCTTCAGGCCTTCGGCCACCTTCGCCGACTGGCCTGATGACGACGCCGAAGGGGAAGTCGCCCTGCGCCACCAATTGAAGGTCGGCCAGCCAGGCGCGAGTTCCTCCGCCGGCTTGGCCGGTCAAGCTGGCGCGAAGAAGCACCGGGCCGGGCCGAGTTCGCTCGGCGGCCGGCCGAAGAAGTTCAAGGGGGCGGCCGCCGTGACCAAGCGGGAAGAGGCGGTCGCGAAGGCCAACCGCTTCCGCAAGGAAGTAAAACGGCCGCCACTCGTCTCTGCGTAAGTGCTCCATCTTTGACTTGCTTCCTCTGTCAAATCTCGTCATAATTTCTTACATGCCTTCTCCGCTTCAGGGCCCCCCTTTCCCTTGAGAGGGTCTCCGTCCCCTCCGTCATGGGGTCGGCCGAGACGTCCGCCAGTACTCGGTGGATTGACCCCGCCGCCGACCTCCGGGAGGCGACGGAGCAAAACGCGCAGGAGAAGCGCGATGAGGAGGAGGCCGACCGTCTGGAGAAGGCGGAGGCCGAGAAGGCGGCGGCCTCCGCCCAGAAGAAGCTGGAGGAGGCCAAAGCCGCCGTCGCAGCAAGACAGCAGGCTGAGGAGACCATGCACCACCAATCAGCGTTGCTCGTCATCCCGCTGAACTCCGCACCGCCGCCCTCGGAGTTCACGGGGCAGACTGGAGAAGCCGGCGGGGAGAACGCCATCATGAAGAAGGACGGCGGCGAGGCCTACACATCGGGCACGGCCGCGCCGCCACCGCCGCCTCCGCCGCCGTCTGGGAGCACGCATGATAAGAAGCCGGCGGGCCCACCGGTGCTGCCGACCAAAGACGAGGCCATGGCAAGGCTGCTCCTTCAAGTCGCCTCGCCAGCGCGTCGCCGCCTTGAGAAGGCGATTTCGGCGCCACGCCCCTTGGAGGCCGGCGCCGCCAGTTCGGCCATCCCAGACGCCGAGGTGAAAAGCGCCACGCCTGCTGGGTGGGTGCGAGGAGGCGGCACAGGCCCGCTGAACCAGGCGCTCCTGGACGTCCAGGCGAAATTGTGAGCTGAGAGCGACGCCATCCAGAGCTGCACCAAGGCGCATCTGGCGTCGCGAGCAGCCGTCCGGGTATGTTTTCTTCTTTTAACTTTGTTTTTTCTCTGTGGGGGCGCGCCAGCGCACCCACTTAGTGTAGTCCCCGAGTTTCGGGCCGACTGCTGAGCAAGCGGCCCGGAACTCCATCTGGCGACTTCCATATATTTACTTCGTCTGAAATGCTTACTACAGGAGTATCACAACCTCCGCGTCACTGCCTTCAACCGCAATGTTGAGGAACTGGGCAGGCGAACTGCCGACTTGTCAGAGAGCCGGAGTGAGTCCTTCTTTTTCGCGGGGGCGCGCTGGCGCACCCACGAGCTGTAGTCCCCGAGATTCGGGCCGACTGCTGAGCAGTCAGGCCGGATCTTCCCGGCGACCTTCTTTGTTGATGACTTAACATCTTTTTCCTTTTTCATTCTTCAGAGGCCAACGCCACTCTTCAGCAGCGGCTGGGCGAGGCCAATACCGCCTTGCATGCCAAGGGGGAGGAGTGCAGCAAGCTCGCCACAGAGCGCGACCTCCTGGCTATGCAGCTGGTGGAGCAGAAGGAGCTACTCAAGAAGGCGCAGGACGAGGCGGAGAAGAGAGAGACCGCTCTCCTGGCCGAGTTCGAAAGCGAGCGCTCCTCCTAGACCGACAAGGAGGCGATGCTGACCTCTGGCTTCCATGAGATCGAAGACATCGTCGATGGTGAGTTTCTTTGCTTTCTTTCTTTGAGCTGCTGACTGTAAGTTAGGCCGACTCCTGACTCTTTATCTTGCTTCTTTTTTGTTTTGGCAGACTTCTTCCATGGCCACTCGCAGGCGGTCACTCGAGCCATCGAGGCTGATCGCGAGGCGCTGAGGGCAAATGGCGCGGAGATCGCCGGCAACGCCCCCCTGACCATCGACGAGCAGCTCCTGAGCATCGAGACTCGTCTGCGCCGGCCCATTAGCTGCTGCGCCGGCTTCAACGTGCCGGTGCTCAGGCGATTGCCGCCCTGTGGGCAGACATTCCAGTTCTGCGCACTCCCAGTCAGACTGCCGACTGGCTGGAGGTCGCGGCTGGCCGTCTTGAGGCCTGGAAGGGTTCCTCGGCCCGGGCTGGACCGCGTCGGGCCTTGGAATTCGTTAAGGTGTGGTATCCGGGGCTGGACCTGGACCGGCTGGCCTCGTTCCGGTCAGAGGCCCAGGCAGAGCTGGTGGCTGTGGAAGGCGCCCTTGTTGAGCGTGCGGCGGCGATTGCCGATTATACCGACACCAGCGTCTTCGTCCCTGAGCAGGCCGCAAACAGCGAGGAGGTGCCGCCGGAGTGGTTCAGGATGAACCCGGACTACGACGAGGACCCGGCGGAGGTGATCGGCTCCAGCGCCGAGGAGGAAGGCGAGGCGGAGGACGGAGGCGAGATGGAGGCACCAAAAGACGGAGCGGGCGACCATCCTCAGCTCGACCGCGCCTCCAGCAACGAGCCGCGTCTGGCCGAGCCGGCTGCCGCCGGAGACGATCAAGCCGAGACTGTCCAGCCAGCCGCCCCGGCGCCTGACACCGCCGTCTCCTCCGACCCTACGAACCTGTCTGCCGCTTCTTAGGCTGCCGTCTTGCCTTTATTTTATCTGCTTTAATAGTCTTTGAAAGAACTTGTTAATTTGCACAATTCCACCCGCGGGGTGTATTTGAACTTGGCCAAGGGCCTATGTTATGTAAATATTTATCCGACTTCTATCTTTCCTTGCTCATTGCTCTTTTGGCTTTTTCCTTTGCCGCCTTCCCTCAGTCGCCGTCTTGCCAGACGGACAACCGCGCCGCGGACTACCGCTGGGTCAAATGCTTGGCTACCTTAGGGAAGGCAAGTACTTGGCCTTTTTAGAGTCTTTTAACAAGTTGGATAGAAGGTGGCAAGCCGACTATTAAAGAGTCGGCTCTGTGAAGAGAGGCTGGAAGCCGGCTTGGGCTATGTTTGTGCTTTGAATCCTTAGCCATTTTTCGTGTGGGCGCCCATTCTTCCTTACTCTCTGCCCACCAAACAGTCGCTCTGCAAACTGTGGCTTCTGACAGGAGACAGCTTAGGCACCGCGCACTACTTGTCCGACTGCTGGAAGCATTTCATAGCGCAAGGCGGCGAGTCCCCGGGCCGACTAGTCGAACCCAGTGCCAAGCGGCATAACAAAGAGTAGCATACTCGAAGGCATAATTCTTATCATACAGATAACAAAAAGGGCAGTCCCCGAGCTCGTCTCAGGGGGCCCGAAGTCTTGGTACCTTAATACAAAGGGTAGCGTGGTACATACTGCATCAACTGTAAAATCTTCGGAGAAGATTTGCGTTCCATGGCCGTTCTGACTCTTTGCCAGAGTCGTCTCTCTTGCGTGCTCGGGGCTTCTGAGCGTCGATCAGGTAGTAGGAGTCATTGCCCAACACTTTGCTGATGATGAAGGGGCCTTCCCAAGGCATTGACAGCTTGTGCTGGCCGGCTGTTCGCTGGATCAGTCAGAGCACAAGGTCGCCCTCTTGGAAAGATCTCGGCCTGACCTTCCTGTTGTAGTATCGGCATAGGCTCTGCTGGTAGATGCTGGACCGGCTGAGTGCCAACAGCCGACCCTCTTCCAGCAGATCGATGCCGTCTTGACGTGCTTCTTCTGCTTCCTCCTCGGTGTACATGGTGACTCGCGGGGAGTCGAACTCTATGTCCGTTGGGATGACGGCTTCAGCACCGTAGACGAGGAAGAAAGGCGTGAAGCCGGTTGACTTGTTTGGAGTCGTGCGCAGACTCCAGAGGACGGCTGGCAGCTCTTCAAGCCAACAGCTGGCCGAACGCTCCAGTGGTTCGACCAGTCGAGGCTTGATGCCAGATAGAAGAAACCGTGCCGCAAGGCTTTGGCGACGAGTGCTCTTGAAGCCGCATGGTGGTCGCACTCGCCTTGATGGATGTCTCTGAGAATTGCTTGGCCTTGCTCTGGCTCAACGCAGCGCTGGTAGACACCAGTGACGCTGCGCCTGACCAGCTCTCTGTTGATTATGGTGTAGGCTGCCGCTCGGCGTTGCACTTGCCGAGCCAAGATTTCATTGGTTGGCAACTCTTTGCTCACTAGAAACTTGAGGATGGGCTGAGCCCATGAGGGTGCTACTATTTCTTCAATCGCCACCATTGCGACTTGGACAAGGGTGACCTGGCTGGGAGGCGGCGGGCTGGAGTCCGCGGCCGCTTGCTGGATTGACGAAGTCCCCGGGCCGACTGGCGCAGTCCCAGGCCGACTGGCGCAGTCCCCGGGCCGGGTTCTGAAGTCCCCGGGCCGGCTTCGACTGCGGCGTTCTTGGAGCCATCTGTGGGAATCCTTGTGCCGTTTGCTGGGGCTCTTGAGTCGGATCCGACTTCTTCGGGGGGATCCAGCACAAAGATGGAGTCTGATTCTGGTGAAGGCTTGATGGATGGCTTGAGGAGGCGCTGAAGGGCGACGCCGGATGGGATTGCTTGGCGGGTGGAGCCGATTCGTGCCAGGGAGTCTGCTTGGTCGTTGTCATTTCTTGGCACGTGAATGGACTCGCACCCCTCGAAATATCCGCTGAGTTGCTGCACCAGGAAGCGGTAGCTCGCCATGTTTGCATCTTGGCGTCCTAGTCGCCAGATGACTGCTGGACTATGAAATCGGAGTCGCCATAACACAGGATCCGGCGAATGCCGAGCTCTTTGGCAAGCCGGAGCCCGTGAATGAGCGCCTCATACTCGGTGACGTTGTTGGAGGCGGCGAAGTGGATCTGCAGCGCATACTTGAGCTTTTCGCCTTTAGGGGAAGTGAGGACAACGCCGGCTCCCAAGCTGGTGCGCATCTTGGAGCCATCGAAATGCATCCGCCAATGGATGGAGTCGGGCGCTGGCGGCAGGTACTGGGTCTCGGCCCAGTCGACAAGGAAGTCGGCCAGCGCTTACGACTTGATGGCGGTGCGGGGCTGGTAGTAGATGGTGTAGGGAGCCAACTCTATGTCCCATTTGGCCACTCGGCCAGAAGCATCTCGGCTCCCGATGATCTCGGCCAGTGGGGCTGTGCAAACCACAGTGATTGGATGCTCTTGAAATTAAGGCTTCAACTTCTTGGCGGCAAAGTGCACGCCATAGCACATCTTCTGGTAGTGGGGGTAGTTCTGCTTGGAGGTCGACAGTACCTCGCTCAGGTAATATACCGGTCTCTGGACAGGTAGCGCCTTGCCTTCCTCCTTGCTCTCCACTACAATGACTGTGCTGACTACCCGGCTGGTGGCGGCAATGTATAGGAGCATGGGTTCCTTAGGAGTCGGAGGCGCCAGCACAGGGGGAGTAACCAACATCTTCTTCAACTGGAGGAATGCCTCGTCCGCCTTGTGGTTCCACTCGAAGAAGGTTGTCTTCTTCATCAGCTGGTACAAAGGGAGAGCCTTCTCGCCTAGCCGACTGATGAATCGGCTGATGGACGCCAAGCAGCCAGTGAACTTTTGCACATCTAGCAGTCGGCTAGGTACCTCCATCCTCTCGATGGCCTTGATCTTCATAGGGTTGCACTCTATGCTGCGTTCAGAGACCAGGAAGCCAAGGAGTTGGCCGGCTGGTACTCCGAAGACGCACTTCTCAGGGTTGAGCTTGATCTGGAATCGGCGCAGGTTCTCAAAGGTTTCCTTGAGGTCCTCCAGCAGTGTTCCACGCCTCTCCGTCTTCACCACCACATCGTCTACGTAGATGTGGGCGTTTCTGCCGAGTTTCTTGAGGAGGCACTTCTATATGCAACGCTGAAAGGTGGTGCCGGCATTCCTCAAGCCGAACGTCATGGTCAGGTAGCAGAAGGCTCCAAACGGCGTGATAAAGGCAGTCTTCAGTCTGTCTGCCGGGTTCAGCTTGATCGGGTGATATCCTGAATATGCATCTAAGAAGCTCAACAGCTCGCATACGGCTGTGGAGTCTATCACCTGATCAATTCTCGGCAAAGCAAATGGGTCCTTGGGGCAAGCTTTGTTGAGGCTTGTGTAGTCGATACACATCCGCCACTGCTTGTTCTTCTTCAACACCAGGACCGGGTTTGCCAACGATTCTGGAAAAAACACTTCCATAATGAAGCCGGCTGCCAGGAGCCGAGCTATCTCCTCTCCAACAACTCTTCTCTTCTCTTCTGACAAGCGGCGCAAGGGCTGCCTGACGGGCTTCACATCAGGTCGGACATGTAACTTGTGCTTGGCGAATTCCGTCGGTACACCTGGCATGTCTTTAGGGGACCATGCAAAGATGTCTCGATTCTCACGGAGGAAATCGACGAGCTCGCCTTCCTATTTGCTGTTGAGGTTTGCACCTATGACAGCATACCTCTCTGGGTGCTCCGGGTCCAAGGGTATCTTCTTTGTTTCTTTGGCCGGCTTGAACGAACCCTCAGCTTCCGACTCCTTGGGGTCGGGCGACATCTCTGGCTGCTTGCCGGCCATCGCCACAACTTGATCAAGAAGCCGCTTCTCAGCAGCGATCACCAGGGACTCTGCCAGCCGACTGCTCTCAGCCGCGCAAGCGGACGACTTTCTGTAGTCGCCGGCTATGGTCAGAATTCCCTTAGAACTCGGCATCTTCATCTTGAGGTAGGCGTAGTGGGGGATCGCCATGAACTTGGCCAAGGCAGGTCGGCCAAGAAACGCATGGTATGGGCTTTCGAGGTCCACCACTTCAAACCAAACTGGCTCTCGGCGGAAATGATCTTTGTCTCCAAAGAGGACGTCTATCAGGATCTTGCCGATTGGTGAGCAGGAAAGGCCAGGTACAATGCCGTGGAACACAGTCCGGCTGTTCTGAAGCTGTCTTTGCTTGATTCCTAACTTCTCCATGGTATCCTTGTACAGGATGTTGATGCTACTGCCTCCATCTCTCAGTACTCGCGAGAAGCGAGCGGCCCGCCTATCTGTAGCCAAGGTGGCACTCAAAACCAGGGCGTAAGAGCCTGGATTCGGCATCACCTCTGGGTGATCAGCTCTGCTCCAACAGATAGGCTTCTCGGACCAATGCATAAACTCTGGAGCATCTGATGCTACTGCATTTACTTCTTGCTGCTGCAGCCGTCTGCTGCGTCGATCATCAGCCATACTGGTGAACACTACTAGGCTCCGTGCTCTTCTGGGTACTCATCTCGTACTGCACCGACTGGCCTGGCAGCCGGCTGCTGGGGCGGCGGTGGAGGCGGAGGCCCAGCAGGCGGGGGAGGAAGGAGGCCGTCTCCCTTGGCGATTCTGGTGAGCCAGTGGCACTTTCGGGTGGTATGGTTTGACGGCTTCACGCCGCTGTAGAACTTGCAGGGACCATCCAGAGTCTGCTCGTAGGAGAAGGTCGGCAACCAGTTGGACTTGCCGCCTTTCTGTCGCTTGGTCGGAGGCTGCCCCTCCGGCTGCTGGTCTTCAACTGTCGCAACCTGCCGACTGCTGGAAGTCGGCTGTGGGGCCTTGCGCTTGTTATCGTTCTGCTGTTGTCGCCGACTGGCGTCTCCTGCCGGAGTTCTGGGAGCCTGAGGGGCCGCTTTGCCAGTCGCACTAACTTGAATCTCCGTCTTTGTCACAGCCCTAGAATACCTGAGTGAAATAGTTGCAAATGCACTCATGCATCATGTTTAAATTTCATGAAACTTGAAATGGATATTGTCAAAACCCCAACAGCAAATGGGGATTTCAATGTTATCAGGGAGACAATTGGATGATACTTGTGATGATAGGTGGACCTGGAGGCATGGGAAAAAGGGTGAATATTCTGCGAAGAAATTCTATGATTTTGTTCATCAGCCGGTTATTGCCAATCCAATTCTGAGTTGGGTTTGGAAAAGCTGTTGTACAATGACAGTTAAAATGTTTGCTTGGTTGGTTATTATGGATCGAGTAAACACAAAGGATATGATACAGCGAAGACAGTGGAAAATTAATGATGGACCTGGTTGTGTCCTCTACCCCACTGGAGTTCTGGAAGATAGAAATCATCTATTCTTCCAATGCAATTTCAGCATGAGGATCTGGAACTACTTGCAAATACCCTGGTTGAACAACAATGATATGGTGCAAATTGCTTTACATGCAAGGAAGGAATTTGATAAACCATTTTTTGCAGAGGTGGTCTTTATTGCCTGGTGGAACATCTGGAAAGTGCGTAATGACAAGGCTTTCAGACACGTCCACCCAACTTTTAGACAATGGCGAAATGGGTTCATTCATGATATATCCCTTCTTTCCCACAGGATAAAGGCCAGATTGAAGGATGATCTCCTAAAATGGATTGATTTTCTGCCTCTTTGAATTTTTGTTCCATTTGTAACTTCTTTTTGTTTAGAGGTTTGTAGATTTCTTACTCTTTATTTTATTCTGTTCCCCCTCTTGAGGAACTTTGTAATTACTTTCTGTTCTTTTATTAATAAAATGATGTGGGGTGTAAGCCCTGCAGTCTTCAAGGTCAAAAAAATGGAATTCAACCAGGTTCAAACTTAAATCTTTTCAATGATCCCAAACTGCCTTTAGAAATGTTCATCATTTTTGAATAGGTCCAGCACCTCTGACAAAAATGATGCACATATTTTTAGGCCATTCTGGATTTTTGAATTAATTCATATTGTATTTGCATTTGGGCATTTAAAAACTATAAAAAAAATTAAATGCTCAAATAATCATAAACTTAAATGTTTGTTGTTGAATATTTTCCAAACAGTGGGCTTGAGCAAGTTTCATGTTTTTTGGATAGCATTAGTATTTTTAATAAAGCCCTAAAGACTACAGAGAAATAGAAAAACAAAAACAATTAAAAGAGAGAGAGTGAACTACCTGGGCCAACTTACCTGGCCTTCTAGCCCACCTGGTGGCCCACCTGCCAGCCCAACCCAGCCACCGCTCCAGTGAGCTACTTGGCTTGGCCAGGCAGGCAAGCAGCTGCTCGATGGTGAGCACAGCATGCATGCCACGCAGCTGCCCGCCGCCTCGCCGCTCCCCTCGTCGAGCTGTCCACGTGGGACGAACCCTCTCTCTCTCCCCGACCTCGCAGACACTCGCCCTCCCCTATGGCTCCTCTCTCTCGCCCTCCCCGACATCGCCCGAGACGTCACCGTCGCTGCCGCTCGCCGCAGCCGCGTCCAACGCCGTCCCCACGCCCTCTCACCGTGTCCGGACGGTTCGTCGTCGTCGACTATGTCGACTAGCCAAGCCGCACGACGCCGAAGCCCCTGCATCATCCCCGCCGCCGTCGTCTTCAACCTCGGGCTGCCCCAGATCGCCGTCGCCGTTCCGACCACACCGAGCCTTCCCCGAGCACGCTGACCATCCCTGCGGCTTCTCTATGAGCTGTTGAACCTCCCCGTGCTTTCTGTTTCGCCCCTAGAATACCGTAGACGCCGCGTCTCTTGTGCCCGAATGCGCCGCCGCCTGACCACGTCACCGGCGCTGCTCCGCTGACCATTTGGTCACGGGCTTGTGCCATCACACTCCTCGCGCCGCGTAGAGGCTGTAGGTGCTAGTGCCACACCGCCTAGGCCACTGCAGCCACGCGCACGAGCTGGCCCAAGCTTCGGCCTCCGCCAAACTCGTTGCCGACGATGCTCCGGCCACTTCCCGGCCAAGCCATCACCACGGCTGGATGCGGGCGAGCACCAGCTGCCTGTAGCTGCTCTCCGCGTAGCAAATGGAGCCCTGTGGGCAAATCCCGCAGCACGCCGCCGCGTCTGGCCTCGCCGGCGGCTAAACGCCGGCAGGCTTTGACCCGCCGACCGGCGGGGTTGACCGTTGACGTTGACTGGGTGGGCCCAAGTTGACTCCCCTGAGTCAATGACAAGTGGGCCCCACCCCCCCTGATAACTAACCAGATTAGTTTAACTAAAATTTGTTAGTTTAATTAATTGCTGACACGCGGGACCCACTGGTCAGTTGACCTGGACGTCCCCGTTGACCTCTGACGTCACTCTGACGCAATGCTGACGTAATGAACCCTTTTCTGGATTTTAAATAAATCTAAATGATTTATTTATTTCAGAAAATAGCTAAAACTTCTAAAAATCATAGTAATTCAACTGTGACTCCAAATCAAACAAATTATATATGAAACATTATCAGACAAATTCAAGGAATCCATCTGTACCATTTTCATGCATGTTTGAACAATGTTTGTCCTCTGTTTTGGACAAAACAAATAAAGGGCATTTAAATAATCATATATGGAGTTGGATTTGAATCATGTATTCAAACCAACTTCATTTAAATCATAGCTAGGTGCATTAGCTCAAATCACAGCATATTGCCATGTCATGATCATGCATCATATTGTGGCATTGCATTGATTGTGTTCTTTCTCAGTTGCCGGTGTTTGTCCCCTCTCGATAGACGTGGTTTCGATGACGAGTTCGATGACACCGATGAAAAACTATATTATCTTCAGAAGTACCAGGCAAGCACATCCCCCTTGTTCATTCCGATACAAACCCACTCTCTCGCTCCTGCTCACTTTTACTTCATTAGGACAACATCGATTCAACTGTTACTTGCTGCGGTAGTTGAACCCCTTTATCCTCTGCATGACCTGTCATTGCCACAGTAAATAGATGAAACCCACTAGCATGAGTAGGAGTTGCTTGAGCCTTGATGTGCCTACTCATTCATGCTTGTTTGTCATGCCTGCTATTGCTTAGAGTTGAGTCAGGTCTGATTCATCGGGGATGAATCAGATGTGTGTGAACATGTCCTATTGTGTGCGAGCTAAGTGTGTGAACACGATTTGGTAAAGGTAGCGGTGAGAGGCCATGTAGGAGTACATGGTGGGTTGTCTCATTGAAGCCGACCTTAGGAACTGAGTTCTGTGTTTGTGATCCATGATTCAGCTACTACCATGCATTGGGCCCTGAAATATGACCTTGCTCGACTTCTTAATCACCCTTGTCCTCTGTCCAGGAGTTGCAAGTAGTTTCTGGTGTTTCTAGTATGCTGGAGGTCGTGCGCAGCACTGACTGGAGGGGTGGGCTGTGATGCGGTAGGCATGTGGCACGGTGTACCGGGCGACCGTTTGGTGTCTCGGGAACCCTGCACACATCGTTTGGGGCTGTGAGCGAAACTCCGGCCGGATCTCCTCGCGGATGGAACCCGAATAGGCAATGAACCTGGACTAAAGACTTGAGTGTTTAGGTAGATCGTGGTCTACACCCACGTTGGCTTTCGCTTGAAGTTTGCCGAGCACATGTCGTGTGCAGACGCTAAGTGGTGGAAACATGTATGAAGAAGTACACCCCTGCAGGGTTAACATCATATATTCGAATAGCCGTGTCCGCGGTAAAGGACTTCTGGGTTGCCTATAACAGTTCATAGACAAGTGAAAGTGGATACTCTAAAATACGCAAGATAAGCGTGAGTGCTATGGATGGCGTCCTCGTAGGGAGACGGGAGCGGATCCATAGTGGTGTATTGATATGGTGAATATGTGGACTCGTGTGCACCACCTCAAAAGAGTTACTTGCAGTAGTAGTTCAGGATAGCCACCGAGTCAAAGTTAGCTTGCTGTAGTTAAACCCCACCATCCCCTTTGTTGATAATGATGCATATGTAGTTAGTTCTGATGTAAGTCTTGCTGGGTACATTTGTACTCACGTTTGCCTATTTTATGTTTTTGCAGAGAGACTTCGGTCTCGTTAGTAGTTCCGCGTGGACTTCGATGTTTAGCTTGATACCTCAGCTACGATCTTGTGCCCTCGACAGGATCTGGTAGATAGTCAGGCTTTCAAGCCTTTTTCATTTGTAGATGTCTGTACTCAGACATGTTAAGCTTCCGCATGTGCTTTGATTTGTATGCTCTGAATGTTGGGTCATGAGACCTATGTTTGTAATATATCGCTCCTCGGAGCCTATTGAATAAAATACTTGAGTCGTAGAGTCATGTTGTGATGCCATGTTGTATTTGCACATATCGAGCATATTGTGTGTATGTTATTGAAATGCTTGGTATGTGTGGGATCTGACTAACTAGTTGTTTATCCTTAGTAGCCTCTCTTACCGGGAAATGTCTCCTAGTGCTTCCACTGAGCCATGGTAGCTTCCTACTGCTCCGGAACACTTAGGCTGGCCGACATGTGTCCTTCTTTGTTCCTGTGTCTGTCCCTTCGGGGAAATGTCACGCGATGAATACCGGAGTCCTGTTAGCCTGCTACAGCCCGGTTCACCGGAGTCCTGCTAGCCCAGTGCTACAGCCTGGATTCACTCGCTGATGACCGACACGTTCGATGTTGGGTCATGGATGCCTGTCCCTGTAAGTTTGTGCCACTTTGGGTTTACGACTAGCCATGTCAGCCTGGGCTCCTTATCATATGGATGCTAGCGACACTATCATATACGTGTGCCAAAAGGCGCAAACGGTCCCGGGCAAAGGTAAGGCGACACCCGTGGGAATACCGTGTGTGAGGCCCAAAGTGATATGAGGTGTTATATGCTAGATCGATGTGGCATTGAGTCGGGGTCCTGACAGCTTTGGTATCAGAGCCTGACTGCCTGTAGGATTACCAAGCCAAACCGGTCGAAGTTGTGTCTAGAAATGCTTTAGTTATGTAAGGGAATTGATTGTGGAAGGGAACGTAAGGCTCTTTTTACTCCTTATACCTCATGGCCTTCTGATCTGAGTCATCCTCTTCTCTTCTACGGGGATTAAGAACTAGGCCTTCTCATCTATCTATTAGGATGACGTGTTACTAATCCATAGACTTATAGAATTGATAGTTTCAAATCTCAGTTCAGCTTTTACTACTTCTGTATGTTCATAGCTGGTCTCAGAACCTTGCTTTTGTGATGTTGAGTGGTTATGCCACCATTTCTGTAGGACATCTCAAATCTTTTTAAGCATTTACAGCCGTTATGCTGTCCGAGTCATCCCAAGTTTCTAAATAGTCTGATGCATTTGCAAATCCTTTCTTTCCGTTCCTGATGTCCTTTATGGTTAGAATAAGCACACTAACCGGTGCGTTGAGGTAATTTATTGCCTTGACATATATGTTGGAGCTATTATTATGACCCTAGGTGTTTTAGAGACTCACCTAGTAATCTAGCAATGTTTAGTGTTCCCGGTGTGAAGATTCTGGCCATCATTCTCGAAAGCATCTCGTGATGCTACTTAGGAGTAGGTATTCTATTCCTGGGTTCTTGAACCCGAGATTCACCCTACTTACTTCATGTTGATAGTGTTTGCTCGTTCTTTTAGGTTATTAGTAACCTTTGCATTAGTCCTCGAGGTCCGTGGTATTTCACTCTTCCAAATACTATGAACCGCTTATGGCAGAAGTTCCTCGCTGAACCGAAGGATCACAATCAGAGTACTCTTGAGGAGTTCTCTAGTCATAATTGTGAATCTGCCAATTCTACCCTTTCCGCATGGGTTATCCGGAAGAAATGTTGAGCTTTGCTCGACATACTAATCTGTGCATCCACCGCTCAGAAAATCGTATGTTCTTTTGGGTTGTCCCTCTTTAGTTGTGTACTCACCCTCGTCTATCAATTGATAGTCAGGAATAGTCGTGCACCCATGTTCATCGATGCCTATTATTCTTGTGGTCCGTCAAGCCATTCTATTCCAGAATGACTAGGAGAAACGAACTCCAGTACCTTGTCCATTTCTAGGATTGGGTCAAAGCAGTCATACTCTGCAGATCAAGTTGCTAATCCAGCTTTTGTTCTGCTCTACCTTGGAGTATTATTATCCTTATATTAAGAATATCATGGGAATTGCACCATCCTATGAACTCTTGGTACAACGATACTTCTCGCCATCATTATTCATTTCTCGGTTCCCGTGTTGCTACAACCGGAATACCGATAGGTGAACTATGATGTGTGAAATCAATACTCCTAGCAACCATGTTGCTTGGTAGTTAATGGACAATATTCTCAGTCTTAGCGTGTTGGTTATTGAATCATCATCCTAAGATTGATCGTGCTACCTAGTCCTTATTTCTGGTGCACTCTTCAATCAATAGTTAGGATTATTTAGTCCCTTGCATATTTGATCATATTGTCTTGCCCTGAAAAGCAAGATTGTTCTCGAGCTTAGTAAAATACCGGTGCTTCGTGATTTTCCGAATATCTTCTCGGAAGTATCACCAGGTTGTCACCTGACCGCTATGTTGAGTTCGTGATCAAGTTGGTTTCTTATAAACCATCCCCTTCTCCAAGAATCTGTGTTGGATACCCCTGAGCTAGTTGGTTAAGCTAAACAACAACTTGGAGAGTTGGAAGATAAAAGCTCACCTGACTTAGTTCATCTCCAACGGATATCCTTGTGTGTGTTTGTTGAAGAAAGGTAATATCTTCATTGATTGATCCTCGTGATCAGTTGTTGGACTTATTGTCTTGCCAAAACTTTGATTTGAGTATGGGCTATCCTCAAATCAAGTCAGAACCAACGATGTTCATAATGTTGTCTTACTCGTGGATTTTCCTCGAGCATACACCATTACATCTTTTGGTCTGGCCAATGCTATCACCGTGTTCACATGATGGTGGAAGTCCAGTGATATGGAAATTCCGATGAGTTGCTGTTGAGCCCATCAGCAACATCTTGTCTCCCCCATGATCCATGTGGAACATTAAAGCTAGCATTGGAAACTTTTGTAAGCATTATCTTCATGCCTGTTCATGAAGAATATGTTGGATGAAAGAAGTGGCTTCCTCTAGTTCATGTGCATTTGAAGCAAGTTGCCGCCGTGAATTCGAGAAAGTTCGTTTTTGCTTCCTCGGGTACCATCCCAAGTCAGTCATGCATGTGCGAAGTATGCTATGGTTTGATAAGCTCGCAATCTTCATTCCATATGTATCCCTAGCACACCAAGCCACTAACTGATTTATTCAAGGAGAAGAAGTTCCTTCTTAAGAGCATGCCTTATGCAAGGACTTCGTTATCCTTGATGATGGTTCCCCACCTGAACTCGGTAGTGTTTTATTATAAGACTACTACGTGGTCATGCTTGTCTTGGACAACGTGTTCACGGGTTTGTAGCAGAACCAGCTCGTGTTTTGGAGCTTGCTATCGTAGTTCATTTCCCGAGAATCTCGCAACATCATCTCATCGATTTGTGTTGCAAACTTTCATTTCTCTTTCTAGACCTGATGAGTCTAGAATGTCCTAACACCAACCAGATCTGAATCTCAGGCAGATATGATGGTTGGATCATTCCCGGCATTTGCATTTTGTTTCCAGCTTGCACCTCAGTAACTACTGTTTAGGATCATCTTCAAAAGTGGTCCTACCATGGGTCCCATCCATTTCCGACGATAAGAAAAATCATCCATTGCGTTGTCTTCAACAAGGTAGTCCACATCACCCATTCTAGTCCGAGTATGTAATTCTTTCGAACTCCTTCAATGATCGATTGTGATTGCCTTAGGTTGGTATAAAGAGTCTCAATGATCTCTATATCAAAAGTAATCCTTTTTGCCACTTAAGGGAATATTTCTGCGGGTCACCTTCCTTAAGATGTCTCGTTATGGTATCATGGCAACTCAACTCCTCGCTACGTGGACAACCGTTCACCACCTTCTTAAGTGTGGAATTGTGTCTACGTAGTGAACCTTCGTCATCTGTTACACTCCATCCCTCTAGATGTATGTTCATGTCTCAACTCAAGAAATGTTCAATGTCTCATTCCGCGAGTTGATCGTCGGTTGTTCGAACTTCGAGAAGATCGATCCTTCTAGAGTTTTCCCTTTCCTCTCGTTGTCCTGATAGTTGGAGTTCTCAGAGCATGACATCGAGACAAAGATCGTTATCGAATCAATGTTCTTATGAAGTGCAACTTGAATCGTGAAGACCGTGTTAGCTTGTGCCCCCTCTGTCTTCTTACCTCACGTCTTGAATCTCGGCACGAGATTCTTGTTTAGTAGGGGTGAGTTGTCACAACCCTAGAATACCTGAGTGAAATAGTTGCAACTGCACTCATGCATCATGTTTAAATTTCATGAAACTTGAAATGGGGATTGTCGAAACCCCAGCAGCAAATGGAATTCAACCAGGTTCAAATTTAAATCTTTTCAATGATCCCAAACTGCCTTTAGAAATGTTTGTCATTTTTGAATTGGTCCAGCACCTCTGACAAAAATGATGCACATATTTTTAGGCCATTCTGGATTTTTGAATTAATTCATATTATATTTGCATTTGGGCATTTAAAAACTATAAAATATTTTAAATGCTCAAATAATCATAAACTTAAATGTTTGTTGTTGGATATTTTCCAAACAGTGGGCTTGAGCAAGTTTCATGTTTTTTGGATAGCATTAGTATTTTTAATAAAGCCCTAAAGACTACAGAGAAATAGAAAAACAAAAACAATTAAAAGAGAGAGAGTGAACTACCTGGGCCAACTTACCTGGCCTTCTAGCCCACCTGGTGGCCCACCTGCCAGCCCAGCCCAGCCACCGCTCCAGTGAGCTACTTGGCTTGGCCAGGCAGGCAAGCAGCTGCTCGACGGTAAGCACAGCATGCGTGCCACGCAGCTGCCCGCCGCCTCGCCGCTCCCCTCGTCAAGCTGTCCACGTGGGACGAACCCTCTCTCTCTCCCCGACCTCGCAGACACTCGCCCTCCCCTCTGGCTCCTCTCTCTCGCCCTCCCCGACATCGCCTGAGACGTCAATGACAAGTGGGCCCCACCCCCCTCATAACTAACCAGATTAGTTTAACTAAAATTAGTTAGTTTAATTAATTGCTGACACGCGGGACCCACTGGTCAGTTGACCTAGACGTCCCCGTTGACCTTTGACGTCACCCTGACGCAGTGCTAACGTAATGAACCCTTTTCTGGATTTTAAATAAATCTAAACGATTTATTTATTTCAGAAAATAGCTAAAACTTCTAAAAATCATAGTAATTCAACCGTGACTCCAAATCAAACAAATTATATATGAAAAATTATCAGAAAAATTCAAGGAATCCATCTGTACCATTTTCATGCATGTTTGGACAATGTTTGTCCTCTGTTTTGGACAAAACAAATAAAGGGCATTTAAATAATCATATATGGAGTTGGAATTTGAATCATGTATTCAAACCAACTTCATTTAAATCATAGCTAGGTGCATTAGCTCAAATCACAGCATATTGCCATGTCATGATCATGCATCATATTGTGGCATTGCATTGATTGTGTTCTTTCTCAGTTGCCGGTGTTTGTCCCCTCTCGATAGACGTGGTTCCGACGACGAGTTCGATGACACCGATGAAAAACTCTATTATCTTCAGAAGTACCAGGCAAGCAGAAACCCCTTGTTCATTCTGATACAAACCCACTCTCTCGCTCCTGCTCACTTTTACTTCATTAGGACATCATCGATTCAACTGTTACTTGCGGCGGTAGTTGAACCCCTTTATCCTCTGCATGACCTGTCATTGCCACAGTAAATAGATGAAACCCACTAGCATGAGTAGGAGTTGCTTGATCCCTGATGTGCCTACTCATTCATGATTGTTTGTCATGCCTGCTATTGTTTAGAGTTGATTCAGGTCTGATTCATCGGGGATGAATCAGATGTGTATGAACATGTCCTATTGTGTGCGAGCTAAGTGTGTGAACACGATTTGGTAAAGGTAGCGGTGAGAGGCCTTGTAGGAGTACATGGTCGGTTGTCTCATTGAATCCGTCCTTAGGAACTGAGTTATGTGTTTGTGATCCATGATTCAGCTACTACCATGCATTGGGCCCTGAAATATGACCCCGCTCGACTTCTTAATCACCCTTGTCCTCTGTCCAGGAGTTGCAAGTAGTTTCTGGTGTTTGTAGTATGCTGGAGGCCGTGCGCAGTGCTGACCGGAGGGGTGGGCTGTGATGCGGTAGGCACGTGGCACGGTGTACCGGGCGCTCGTTTGGTGTCTTGGGAACCCTGCACACATCGTTTGGGGCTGTGAGAGAAACTCCGGCCGGATCTCCTCGTGGATGGAACCCGAATAGGAGATAAACCTGGACTAGAGACTTGAGTGTTTAGGTAGGTCGTGGTCTACACCCACGTCGGCTTTCGCTTGAAGTCTGCCGAGCACATGTCGTGTGCAGACGCTAAGTGGTGGAAACATGTATGAAGAAGTACACCCCTGCAGGGTTAACATCATCTATTCGAATAGCCGTGTCTGTGGTAAAGGACTTCTGGGTTGCCTATAACAGTTCATAGACAAGTGAAAGTGGATACTCTAAAATACGCAAGATAAGCGTGAGTGCTATGGATGGCGTCCTCGTAGGGAGACGGGAGCGGATCCATAGTGGTGTATTGATATGGTGAATATGTGGACTCGTGTGCACCACCTCAAAAGAGTTACTTGCAGTAGTAGTTCAGGATAGCACCGAGTCAAAGTTGGCTTGCTGGAGTTAAACCCCACCATCCCCTTTGTTTTTTTTGACTATGTACTGCAAGGCAACAGCCTCACAGCCCTTTATTAAAAAAAACATTATGGAATCAGTACAAAATTACAGAGGGAAACAAAAGAAGAAAGACTACTTACAGTGAGAGATTATGTAAGGAAGCTATCCAAGAGTTTAGTCTATCTCTATATTTACACTTGATTCTATGAGTTAAGAGAGAAATATCATGAATAAAATTCCTCCTCCAAGCTCTGAAAGTGGGCAACTCATTTATGAAGATCTTTCCATTCCTTTGGGTCCAAATATTCCAAGTAGCCGTAAAGACTACCTCAGTGAAAAACGGTTGATCAAAGTCCCTCCTGGCCTCACAAGCCATTTCAAAAGTATTATGGTTAGGTTGAACATTCCATGAGATGCCCAAGTAATTCCAGACACGTTTGCTAAAGTTGCAAGCAAAGAAGAGATGAGCTCTATCTTCATGTAAACCTGAGAAGCAAATGGCACAAGTATCATCCTGGATAATCCAATGCCGTCGCTGCATCATGTCCCTAGTGTTTAGACGGTCCATCAAAAGAAGCCAGCCAAACACCTTGAGCTTGAGAGTGCAAGAACATTTCCAGATCCACCCAAAAAGCGGGTCAGCCATGACATCGGAAAAACAAGACAAATAGTAGATCCTGGATTGATAATCCCCTGATTTTGAAGGCCATTTCCAGACATCGCTAACTCCCTCATGCAAATTTATCAGAGGCATTAAAGCCTGAAGTTGATTGAATTCCTCAAAAGCTTCAACTAATAAAGGCAGGTGAAAATTGTCGGTGAGGGCAGTCAACTCCATCACATTCTTAATGGTAAGCGTGTCATCAATCACAAAAGAATGAAGCCTCGGGAAACGTTGTTGCATGATTACCACCTCGTTATTAAGTTGCCACCGATCCAGCCAGAAAACCACCGAGTCCCCAGAGCGCACATGAGTGACGGCCAACTTACAAAATTTGTCATATAGCTTCATCACATCACGCCACCAGAAGGAACCGCAACTTTGAGTTACTTGGGGCGGTGAAGCGGCATAATATGTATCCCAGATAAGTGAAACCCAGGGCACATCCAACTTGTTAAAGAATTTGAAGAGATGCTTGATCAACAAGGCATCATTTTGTTTGCCAAGATCTAGAACCCCGAGTCCTCCCTGGCTTTTGGGCCGACATACTAACTTCCAAGCTGCCAATGATTGTCTTGGTGTATCAGAGTTGCCTCGCCACAAACATTGCCGCATGATACGTTCAATCTGCTTCAAAATTCCTTGAGGTAATGAAAGAGTGCACAAAAAGTATATTGGCATGGAACATAAAACCGATTTCAAGATCTGCAGCCAGCTGCCCTGGTTCAACAGACAGGATGAGGCAGACAATCTTCTCTCTATGCGGTCCACTAAAGGAAGCAAGTCATAAATTGTGGGCCGAGTAGTACCCATTGGCAATCCCAGGTAAGTAAATGGCATGGAACCAACATCACATCCAAGCAAAGCCGCCACACGCTGACCCTCCTCATCAGACATATTCATTGGGATCAATGATTATTTACTAAAATTAACCCGTAAACCCGTAGAGTTAGCAAAGGTTTCAAGCATCTCCTTGAAGGCAATGAGCTGTCCGTCCACTGCTGGAAGGACAATTAATGTGTCATCAGCGTATTGCACAATCGGATAGTCCCTGAAGAGGCTGGTATGGGCAGTGTGAGAATGTTCCTTGCACACATCTCATTAACCATAGACTGCAATAAATCCACAGCAATCACGAATAACAAAGGGGATAATGGGTCTCCTTGACGCACACCCGGCCGGCAGACAAAGTGATTACCAGGCACACCATTTAAAAGGACCGAAGAGGATCCAGAGGACAAGATGCTATCAATCCAACCAGTCCAACGATCATCAAAACCCTTGTGTTTTAGGATCCTAAGGATCAGATCGTGCTCGATAGTGTCAAACGCCTTCGTGAAATCCAACTTGAGAAGGATTATAGGCTTTTTGGATGCCTTGCACTGATGTATATACTCAAAACACCATGCAAGACAATCTTGAATGGATCTACAACGAAGAAACCCATATTGATTACGATGAATACATTTTAGGATAACACTCTGTAAACGATTTGCCAAGAGTTTAGTTAAAAACTTGAGACAAGTGTTTGTCAACGAGATGGGCGTAAAATCACCAATATACTCCGGGCTCAACTTCTTTGGAATGAGGGTAATGAGAGATGTATTCAGACACTCCAGGTTGCACTTTCCCTCATAAAACTCCCTGACCAGCTTCATGAAATCCGGCTTCAAAATATTCCAACATTTCTTGAGAAAAAGACCAGTAAACCCATCGGGGCCCGGAGCCCGGTCAGAAGGCATGCTCTTAATCACCGTATCCACCTCGGAATCCGAGAAAGGCAAGGATAAGTTCTCCAGACCATCAATATGGGCAATTAATGTGTCAAGGTCAAAACCCATTTGTATACCTTTTGCCTGGCCCATTCTACGATTGAAATCAGACCAAAACATCCCTGCTAACTGTTGATGATCAGAAACCACTTCCCCATCCACAGATTTGATCGAGGAAATAGTGTTTCTCCTATACCTTTCAGTCGCCATAGCGTGGAAAAATTTTGAATTCTCCTCACCAACTTTGATATTTCTGATCGTGCAACGCTGCTTCCAATAAATGAACTGCCAGTGTAGGATATCTTCAAGATGTAATTTGACAATCTTCCGAAAATTGAACTCCGGCCAACTCAAGGGCCTAAATTCCTCAATATTATCCAAAAAAAGAATTACTTTTTTGCAATCAGCAATGAGAGCCTTGACTGTGGATAGATTAAGATGCCATTTCTTAAGGGCATACCGAAGAGATTTGAATTTAGCAGAAATGATTAAGGCAGTTGAAGATTTATCCACGGGTCTGTTCCAAACCTCAGATACCCAGTCCATAAAACCATGCAAATCAACCCAATAGTTTTCAAAACGAAAAACTTTTGCCTTGGGAATACAAGTGGTAATTGAAACCACAACGGAACGTGATCGGAGGCAGTACGCGCAAGCGGAAGAACCATTGTATTGGGGTGATCATGTGTCCAAGTCACAGATGTAAAAAACCAATCAATTTGTTCGAGTAAAGGTGCGGTTTGCATATTAGACCATGTGTATTGACGACCCTTGATTGGCAGTTCAACAAGACCCAAATGACCAATTACTTCATTAAACAAAAAGATATCATTCACATCACCACCTAGCTGATTTCGATTCTCAATCGAACGCATAAAGTTGAAATCACCTAAAAGCAACCAATTATCCTCGAACTGAATATCCAGATTATATAACCATTGCACAAAATCATCACGCGCCGGTCCTTGACACGGACCATAAATTGAGACAAGAAACCAAGACTCAGATGTGTGCTTAGATTGAAACTTCACAATAATACCATATGGTTTAGCCTCAATTAAATTGCCTATGAAGAAAGATGAATTCCATATGACCACCATACCAGCGGATGCCCCAACCGATGGTACATAAACAAAATTATCAAAACACCGTGGGCAGAATTTTCTAATGAAGCGTTGATCAATATGCATGCATTTGGTTTCTTGGAGGCAAACAATAGAACACCCACTTTCATTGATCTTTTGCCTAACCGCAAGCTGACGTGCTTCAGAATTCAGACCCCTAACATTCCAACAAAGTACTTTCCAGTCTCTAAACGAAGTTTGATTCATTACATACCAAAGGGGACATATACAAAAGTAAGCCACACAATGGCTTACAACCCACTAGACAGATATAAACTGCAAGGTTCCAAACAAATAAGAAAATGGCGATTATGGTACGCCATGGACCTAAACCCTGGATGATGAAACTATTCATCGGAACTTGCACTATTGTTGGAGCTGGAAGGATTAGCTGCAAGCTTATCCGTCGTGATTTTCTCCGGCGCAATGCGAAGACGAGCACCAATTCACTGCAGATCGACTATGGTCGTCAGAGGAGGCACTGCAGTTTCGTCATCAGGCTTCGAAGGTGCAGATTTGCGCTTCTTCATCTTGTGTGGCTTCCTAGCAGTTGTCCCAGTAATTTCCTGACGATATCCATCACGCATCGCACTAAGACGAGCACTGCGCCTAACCTCAGACTCCACCATGACTCGAGAGGCCTTGGGCTTTCTTCCACGCTTCAGAGTAACTTTAGGAACAGCCGTAAACTCAAATGCTTCAGCAACAGGCTCATCAATATCGTCAAAACACAGAGCTCGAGCTACAGGCCTTTTAACCGGTGTCACTTCCTTAAACTGAGTCACAGAAACTGGTGCAGGCGGAAGCTGCAAATTTGGGGCTGGAGTGGTAAAAAGAGTCTCCCAGGACTGCTTGTTCAAGAGAGCACCGAGATCAAATTGAAAGACAACCTTTGGGATATTAGAGATCCCAATAAGCGGCAGAACCTTCTCAAACGATCGCTTCCATTGCATGACAGGGGGCAGGACAGGCCCAAAAACAGTTAGCACTTGCCCAATCATTAAAGGAGGCTGTTGCAGTCCCATTGGGTGTTGGAGAACAGCAACTTCAGCAGCATCGTTGCCGTTGTTAACTGAATCCTCGGACAACTGAAGCACAATGGATTCCTGCGACTGAACTTCCTCAACATTATCCTGCTGCACAACTTCCTGAAATTGTGCACACCATCCCCTTTGTTGATAATGATGCATATGTAGTTAGTTCTGATGTAAGTCTTACTGGGTACATTTGTACTCACGCTTGCCTATTTTATGTTTTTGCAGAGAGACTTCGGTCTCGTTAGTAGTTCCGCGTGGACTTCGACGTTTAGCTTGATACCTCAGCTACGATCTTGTGCCCTCGGCAGGATCTGGTAGATAGTCAGGCTTTCAAGCCTTTTTCATTTGTAGATGTCTGTACTCAGACATGTTAAGCTTCCGCATGTGCTTTGATTTGTATGCTCTGAATGTTGGGTCATGAGACCTATGTTTGTAATATATCGCTCCTCAGAGCCTATTGAATAAAATACTTGAGTCGTAGAGTCATGTTGTGATGCCATGTTGTATTTGCACATATCGAGCATATTGTGTGTATGTTATTGAAATGCTTGGTATGTGTGGGATCTGACTAACTAGTTGTTTATCCTTAGTAGCCTCTCTTACCGGGAAATGTCTCCTAGTGCTTCCACTGAGCCATGGTAGCTTGCTCCTGCTCCGGAACACTTAGGCTGGCCGGCATGTGTCCTTCTTCGTTCCTGTGTCTGTCCCTTCGGGGAAATGTCACGCGATGAATACCGGAGTCCTGTTAGCCTGCTACAGCCCGGTTCACCAGAGTCCTGCTAGCCCAGTGCTACAGCCTGGATTCACTCGCTGATGACCGACACGTTCGATGTTGGGTCATGGATGCATGTCCCTGTAAGTTTGTGCCACTTTGGGTTTACAACTAGCCATGTCAGCCCGGGCTCCTTATCATATGGATGCTAGCGACACTATCATATATGTGTGCCAAAAGGCGAAACAGTACCGGGCAAAGGTAAGGAGACACCCGTGGGAATACCGTGCGTGAGGCCGCAAAGTGATATGAGGTGTTTCATGCTAGATCGATGTGGCATTGAGTCGGGGGTCCTGACAGTCTTCATGGAGGAGTCGGCCGTTGCATACTTGTCTGCTATGATCAGCAGCTCGTCGAGGGTTCCCGGCTCATCGCAGAGGAGCCAGTGCTTGAGGAGGGTGCCTTCTCTGCACCCGGCGGTGAAGTACTCGATAGCCTGCACCTCGTGCACGCCCTTGCAGGAGTTCCGAAGCTCGGCCCAGCGCGTGAGGTAGTCGCGTGTTGACTCGTCGGGGCCTCGTACGCACAAGGAAAGCTGGCGCGGCTTGGGGGGTCGCTTGTACGTGCTTGTGAAGTTGCGGATGAAGGCATCGGTGAAGTCGACCCAGCTGTTGATGCTGCGAGGCTTCAGGCTGTTCAACCATGTCCGGGCCGTGCCCTGGAGCATGAGTGGAACATACTTCACGGCAACACGCTTGTTGTCGTTCGCTATGTTGATGGCCATGGAGTAGTCAACTAGCCAGTCTTCCGGCTTCACGGAGCCGGTATACTTGGGCGTGTCTTGAGGGAGCGTGAACCCTTTGGGAAAGGGCTCGTCTCGGATGCGAGGTCCGAAGCAAGGCGGACCCAACTCGTCTTCTTCTTCTAGCGCCAGGGATCGGTGGAGTCGGTCGATCCGGTGGCGGGCGTCATTCTCTCCGACTCCCTCTCGGCGGCCAAGGCGGCCACCGAGAGTCAGATGCTCAACGGGCGGCGGGGAGACTCGCTTTTCTCTCCGTGGTGGAGGAGGCAGATAGTCGCCCTGCCGTTCCATTGCTCTTGGGTGGCCGTCTTGGTCGCGCTCAATGGTGATGCGAGTCCGACTGTGGCTGACAGCCGGCTCTTTGTCTTTTCTTCCGCGGACACCGCCAGTCGGTGTCCGAGACGTCGCGCCTTGATCTCGGCGGGGAGGCAGGTCGTCGTCTGGCCGCTGTGGCGCCTCTGTGCGGCCGCCAACTGCGTTCTGCACGGCAGACACGTCGAGGAGCTGCTGGACTCGCTCCATCATCAGGCGGCGCTCTTCGCCTTCGAAGTTTTTCAGCTCATCAGTCGCTTCCTGGGCGGCGCGGATGTTCTCCACAGGCGTGGCATACACGGGGCGATTGGCCCCGAACAGGTTGGCGATGGTCACGCCGCGCTCCTGGACCGCGCCTAGGCGGCTAGGCCCAGTCGGAGCCGGCGAGCCGCCCACAGCACGATCCATCTCACGCTGGTAGGCTTCTGACAAGCGCCTCATGCATGCCAGCTTCTTCGCGCCTTCAATGATCTGAAGGCGACGCGCCTCCAGCGTCTCGGCGTCGGCGTCTTCCGAAATTGGCGTGGTCAGGTCTTGTAGAGTTGCGTCGAGTGGGTCATGGGCTTCCTCACCGGAACGCTCGCCATGACCGATGACGAGCACCTCCGTGACGGCGCTTCCGCCGCTCTCCTCATGAGGGGGCGGCTCGTCGTAGACCACCACGTTGGTGGGGAACACGTCGAGCGACGCGGCGTCGGAGTCGACCAGCATCGGGTCGGTGGAGCCTATGGACTCCCAAGTCAACGGCAGGCTCGCCGATGACGTGGAGTTGGTCGAGGAGGCCCGCGAGGAGGTTCTCGGGGCCGCCCGTGCCTGCGTCAGATGCAGGCTCGTCGGAGATGCAAACCTCGCCGAGAAGATCGGCGAGGCAGCTCGCCGCGCAAGCGTCGTCGACACTTTGCAGCGCGTCGGGGCAAGCACCATCGGGTGTGCCGGGCTGGCTACGCTCGCTGGGGAGGAAACGGGTTCCCGTCCAGAGCAGGTCTCCGGACGACGGTGCACCTCGCCCCACGGTGGGCGCCAAATGTCGGGGGTTGGGTGCGACATATGCCAAAGGATGGCTTATCATGGTGGGGGCGAGTAGAACGTCGTCAGTGCCTGGAAACGGGATGAGGCGAAGACATGCACGCTGGCGGATCTTACCCAGCTTCAGGGCTCTCCAAGGAGATAACACCCCTACTGCTGCTCTACGGGGTCTCCGCATGATCACTAAGGCAAAGTGAGTACAAGGTTGCTCCTTGAGTTGTTTCTGGAGGTAGGACAAGGCAAGGCTAGCTCTCTCCTTCATATATGGTCTGGTATAGTGCTAATGGATTCGAACCCTTTGCATGGGTGCCCTGGGGGATTTATATAGGCCTACCCCCCAGGGGTACAATGATAAAACCGGCTGGGCGCGGGTCCCAGCCGTCTGTCTCTCAGGCCGCCGTCTTCTCCGCCGACTACTGGGGCCCGCCGACTGGTGGGTCCCGCCGACTGGCCTGGTACGGGGGCGTCAGCCCTTGTCCCCCGCGGGCGGGTCTTGCCGGCCGCGAATCACTGTAGTTGTGCTTCTAATGACATGGGCTTGGTCATGGGGTCATGGCAATAGTGCTGCCGCCTGACCGGCGATCACTGTTGCCATTCCCCGTCGTGTCTGGTTAATGGCGTGTGGGGCCCGTGGGAGGGGCCAGCCGACTCCTGGGGGCCGACTCCCAACGGGTCCGTCTTGTGGCGCTCTTGCCGTCTTCTGTACTCCCGTTGACTGGTGGGACCCGCCGTCTCTGGGTCGTACAGACAGGCTGTCATTGGCACAGGGCTCCGCCCCCAAGGGCTGATGTCAAGGCTGGCATGGCAATAGTGCCACGCCGGATGGAGATCTCCGTCGGTACGGCGCACTGTGGCCATGCCTGCCCTCAATAAACGGGGTGGTTGGAGTTGCAGGCCGACTCCCTATAGCCGGCCTCTTCGGAAGTCGCCGGCCAGGAGTCGGCTTGTCTTGGAGTTGCCTCTGGGACTCGGCTTATCTTGGAGTCGCCTCTGGGACTCGAGGGGCGCAGCCTGCCCCGATGTCTTGAAAGGTTCTGGGACTCGGGTTAGCCTACCCGTGGCCCATTACTCCGACATCGATCTACAGATCGCGGGGGCGCGCCCCAACACGTGACGATGATCGTCATGCCGGATACACTATTAACAAGTCCGGCCGGGCCGAACATAGCCGACCAGACTTATTCGAACTGTGTAACAACATAGCCCGGCATAGAGGCGCCGCACACCCCCTCTACTTCACAGACGAACTGATGGATCATGAATTCCCAGAAGGGTTTAAACCCGTAAACATCGAATCATACGATGGCACAACAGACCCCGCGGTATGGATCGAAGATTTCCTTCTCCACATTCACATGGCCCGCGGTGACAATCTACATGCCATCAAGTATCTTCCACTTAAACTCAAAGGACCGGCCCGACACTGGCTGAATAGCCTACCGGCTAACTCCATCGGCAGTTGGGAAAACCTAGAGGACGCGTTCCTCGACAACTTCCAAGGCACCTACGTGCGACCATCGGATGCTGACGACTTGAGTCACATTACCCAACAGCCCGGAGAGTTAGCCAGGAAATTATGGACTCGGTTCCTAACTAAAAAGAACCAAATTGTCGACTGTCCGGACACCGAAGCCTTGGCGGCTCTTAAGCATAATATCCGTGACGAGTGGCTCGCCCGACACCTCAGCCAAGAAAAACCGAAGTCCATGGCGGCCCTCACGACACTCATGGCCCGCTTTTGCGCAGGCGAGGACAGCTGGTTGGCTCGCAGTAGCACCACGCCTAGAACCTCCGGCACTTCAGATGTCCGCGATAGCAACGGCAAGCCACGGCGCAACAGACACAAGCGTCGAAACAATGGTGACAACACCGAAGACACGGCAGTCAACGCCAGATTCAGTGGCTCAAAATCCAGTCAACGGAAAAGGCTGTTCAAAAGAAACAATCAGGGATCGTCCAGTCTAGACCGCATACTTGATCGCTCGTGCCAAATTCATGGCAATCCTGATAAGCTAGCAAACCACACTAACAGAGATTGCTGGGTGTTCAAACAGACCGGCAAAATAAATGCCAAAAACAAGGACAGGGGGCTGCACAGTGATGATGACGAGGATCCCCGGCGTCCAAACACGGGGGGACAGAAGAAATTTCCTCCCCAGGTGAAAATGGTCAATACGATCTATGCCACCCACATTCCCAAACGGGAACGAAAGCGAGCACTAAGGGACATCTATGCGATGGAGCCAGTCGCCCCAAAGTTCAACCCATGGTCAGCCTGTCCGGTCACTTTTGATCGTAGGGATCACCCTACCAGCATCTGTCACGGCGGTTCAGCCGCATTGGTCCTAGACCCAATCATCGACGGATTCCACCTCACGCGAGTCCTTATGGACGGTGGCAGTAGCCTGAACCTGCTTTATCAGGACACAGTGCGCAAAATGGGCATCGATCCTTCAAGGATCAAGCCCACCAAAACCACCTTCAAAGGTGTAATTCCAGGAGTAGAGGCCCATTGTATGGGCTCCATAACACTAGAAGTGGTCTTCGGATCCCCGGATAACTTCTGAAGCGAGGAGTTAATCTTCGATATCGTCCCTTTCCGTAGTGGCTATCATGCACTGCTTGGACGAACTGCATTCGCTCGATTCAATGCGGTACCACACTACGCATACCTCAAGCTCAAGATGCCAGGACCTCACGGGGTTATAACAGTCAATGGAAACACAGACCGCTCTCTCCGTACAGAAGAGCACACTGCGGCCATCGCGGCAGAAGTATAAAGCAGCCTTCTCCGGCAAACCACCAATCCGGCGACAACAACCCCGAACACCGTCAAGCGAGTCCAGAGTACCCTGCAACAGGATCGCCAGGCACGCCAAGAGCGCGAATAGCAGTCTGGCCTCCGCCCTAGCCCCATTCAGGCAGCATTTGTGCCGCGCGTACACAATTACGCACTCAAAATACCATGGGCATAGGCGGAGGCACAACGGTGATGCGGTCCACAGTGCGGTTCAACCGCCACATACTTTAAGTAACCTTCTTTCTCTTTCAGGACCCTACTTTCGGGCAACCCCCTTAGAGAACCAGATCATCGGGCTTATCACAGGAGCGAAAACCAAGGAGGCAAAAGGCTTTGCACACACAGGGAATACCCAGGTGGTATCTGTCAATGATCGTTATACCCGTTTTCCATACCCGCATGCGGCCCGCCCTTGGATAGGACAGGTCAAATAGTCCTATTTGCTTCTGCTTAATGCATTAATTATACACATACGCTTGGGCGTATTATTTATCAATGGGAAATAATATATATAGCGTCAGCTCATTATTCCTATCTTCACATTTTCCCTAAAAATGTTTATTTAATATTGAATCCATACACTTTGGTACGTTCAGTTTGCGAGGGGCTTCTTATGGTGCCCCATAATACGGCAAGATAAGTCCGAACACTTTCAATAGTGCGGCACCCCGAACTTATAGCATTATATGCATCAGCTCCGAATCATGTCTTGGGTCAATAGTTGGGTTTGCCCGGCTCCCTTGTTTTGGTACCTTACATTCCGTTATATCGGCTAAGGTAGCGCAGGGAGAACTACTGCGATTGTGTCCCGGTTCTTCCGGACGAGCACGTCAATAGAGAAAGCCGAAAACTGACTGTCATGATGCGGCGAGAACTGGTCGCTGTTCGAGAGGTCTTAGATCCTTAAAGATTTTTTCCGCTTCAGGCGAGGAATCGGCCTTGTCCGATTTAGGCATGTATAGAGCCCCAATTCGGCTTTCCGAATTCTAGGGGCTTCGCCGAAATTTAAAATTGTAGACTTCTATGGCTAAGTGGGAGTTATAAAGCCGCATAGTCCAATTGCCTTGTTCGCTGCGCCAAACACCTCCTTCAAGGAACAAAATTTGGATAAAGAGTGTCTGTGTTTTCCACGAACACCCCGGTACTAGTTACGTGGGGGCGGAAGCCGACGACTGGCCTACTTTCAGAATTTTATAAACAGCCGCACAGAAGGTAATATTTTAAATCAACAAAGCGCCATATAGCGCAAACAAATTCATTTTAATATTACAAAGACGACATGAATACATTCACTCAAAGATTGTGTCCTTGGTACATTCATCGGCAACAAGACGAGCACCTTTCATAACGCCATCATAATATTTCTCGGGGTAGCGATGCACCTTGCCCTCTGGTGGTCCATCCTTCACCAGCTTCTCTGCATCCAGCTTGGCCCAATGCATTTTCGCACGGGCAAAGGCCCGGAGGGCACCCTCAGTACAAACGGATCGCTTGATAACTTCAAGCCGCGAATATGCATTTACCATCCGCTTTATAAGGCCAAAGTAGCTGTCGGGCAGAGGGGCTCACCAGGCCACATCCGGACTATGAAGTCCTTCATGGCCACTTCGGCCGCCCTATGGAGTTCAACCAATTGCTTCAGTTGGTCACTCAGAGGCATTGAATGTTCGGCTCCAGCATACTGGGACCAGAACAGCTTCTTCGTCGAGCTCCCCTCTTCGACATGGTAGAACTCCGTGGCATCCGATATGTTGCGTGGCAGATCTGCGAATGCCCCTGGAGAGCTTCGAATTTGGGTAAGTAAAAGAAATGTCTCCTCCACATGCTTGCTTTGCATAATGAATGCCTTACCCGCCGCTATCTTCTTGGCCGCCTGGATTTCCTAATAGGCCTTTTGGGCTTCGGCCTTGGCGTCTTTCGTCCTCAAAAGGACCTTCGCAAGCTCAGACTCTTTCGCCTTGAAGTCACACTCCAAGGACTCAAACTTCTTGCCGAGCTCCTAGAGCTCTTGCTGTACCTCGCCCACCCTAGCATCTTGCTTTTCACGCTAAATGCGCTCCGTGGCCGCCTTGTCTTCGGCCTTGAACAGCGCTTTCCTCAGGGCCGCCACTTCGGTCGTGGCCCCTATTAAAAAATCATGATGTTTTTTGTTAGCGTCACCAATTTTTTCCCTTTGTACGACGCATGAACGGGGTATCACTCACCTTTGTTCTCTTCGAGCTGCCTCTTCGTGAGGCTGAGCTCCTCTTCGTCCTGCTCCAAGTCCCGTTTGAGTCTGATGACCTCTGCTGTGCGGGCAGCAGCGGCAAGCAGCACTGCCTGCTTATTCACATAGACACATACTATTAGACTCCTACGGTTTAGAGTTGACCCTCCGTTTGGCTTTTCTTTCCGAACACCAAATAGAGTATCAGGGGCTACTGTCTATTGGGTGATAATTTCTCACACTTTTGATTACTTACCTCAAAGCTTGTCAGGAGGCTGGTGCAGGCTTCGGTCAATCCGCTTTTGGCAGACCGAACCTTCTAAATCACCGCACTCATAAGAGTACGGTGCTCTTCATCCATGGAGCGCCGCGAAGCACTTCCAGCAGACTATCTGACGCCTCTGGCGCAACGGAAGTCATCGGTACGGCCGGCTCGCCCTCCTTAGTGAGGGGCGGTCTACCCGAATCCGGAACCTTTGGAGGTTCCGGTACAGTGTCCGGCTGGGAGCCCAACTTGCTGCGGCTCTCATCAGCATAATCTGTGGGGATATTACTCCCCATGGGCCCGGCGTCTGGAATTTCGCCTTGGGGCGTCTCTAGAGCCGCCTCCCCCTGCTCTGGTACCCTTTGTGACCACACCTCCGTGTCATCCGCGGGCCGAGGGGGGGTGGCCGTCGGGAGCGAATTCATCGCCGAATCGCTCAGAGACCCATCCGAAGAGGATACCTAGGGATGAGCCCTAGCCGAACTACATATACGTGTTCGGCGTTATAACAAACTATGAAGCTAAGTCACACTAAAGTATTACAGAGTGCAGGTACTTACGATCTCACCAGGAGCTTGCCCCTGGGCAGCCACTCCTCCTCGCTGTAAGCGGCCGTGGTGGAGTGATCCGGATGGGACGCCTTTCCCTTCTTTGGCGTCCTAGCCTCCCCATGCGGGGCGGCTTTCCTTTTCTTCTCCTCCCCAATGTGGGGAGGCGGAATTTCTTCGTGTTTCCCCCCGCCTCCGCGGGAGGAATCTGCCTTGTCGTCCTCGAACGACGAGTCTATGACGGCCTTGCATTGGGGACCCTTCTTGGTCCCCAGGGCCGCCCTCTTAGACCCTTCGGCCTCCTCGGATGGGGAGGCCCTTTTCTTATCCTCCTCCCCTTCGTGGGAGGAGCGTGCCCCATCGTCTTCGTACAAGGTGTCCGGTGCGACCTTACGCCGAAGACCCTTCCTGGTCCCCGTGGCCTTCTTTTCCGGCACCTTGTAAGGCACCAGGACTAGCATCTCCGTCAGGAGAGCGGTTGCTGGATCTTCCGGCAGTGGAGCCAGACAGTCGATCCGCTTCGCCGTCACCATGTAATCCTGATTAAATACACATGATGACTTAAAATCCTCCCATGAGTATGCTGGGAAAGGTACATCTGGTGATGGTCAGAAAACTCACCGGATGAGCAAGCCGCGTGGCGTGGAGTCCGCGGTCCTCGGATGTGGGAGGAGGTATTTCGGTGGCCTTGAATAGCACCTTCCATGCGTCCTTGTGCGTCGTGCCATAAAGCTCTTGAAGTGTCTGGTGTTCGGCCGGATCGAACTCCCACAGATTGAATGCCCGTCTTTGGCATGGAAGGATTCGGCGGAAGAGCATCACCTGGACCACGTTGACAAGTTTGATCTTCTTGTCCATCATATTTTTAATGCAGTTCTGAAGTCTTGTCAGCTCTGCAGGTTCGCCCCAGGCCAGGCCTTTCTTTTCCCAGGAGGTGAGGCGCATGGGAATTCCGGATCGGAATTCGGGGGCCGCCGCCCAGTTGGCGTCGTGCGGCTCGGTGATGTAGAACCACCCCGATTGCCACCCTTTCACGGTCTCCGTGAAGGAACTGCCAAGCCAGGTAACATTGGGCATCCTGCCCACCATGGCGCCTCTGCACTCCGCTTGCTGGCCGCTCATGATCTTCGGCTTCACGCAAAAGATTCGTAGCCACAGGCCAAAGTGGGGCTTGATGCAAAGGAAGGCCTCGCACACGACGATAAATGCCGAGATGTTGAGGAAAAAAATTTGGGGCTAGATCATGGAAGTCCAGCCCATAGTAAAACATGAGCCCGCAGACAAAGGGATGAAGTGGAAATCCCAGTCCATGGACGAAATGGGAAAGGAACACGACCCTCTCATGGGTTCCCGGTGTCGGAATGATCTGCCCTGCGTCCGGGAGCTGGTGCGCAATGTCTGCGGCCAAGTATCCGGCCGCCCGGAGCTTTGCAATGTTCTCCTCCTTGACGGTGGAAGCCACCCACTTGCCTCCCGCTCCGGACATGTTTGGCTGTGCGGAGAAGGCATGAACTAGGGCGCTGCAGCTCGAGTGTGTCAGAATGGATAAGCAAAGGAGGAAGAAGGCGTGGGTAAATATGGGGGATCCTTATTCCTTTATATAGGCGACAAAAATGGTGCGCCTCCCCGCTTGCCCGTTAAAAATCGCTTATTTCCCAAGCGCCACGATTGATGGCGCGGTTGGGTTACCCGTACTCGTATTGATGAGAATCCCGTGATAAGGGGACATGATCTCTGCTTCGACAAGACATGCCGAGGAAGCCGCCTCGCAATATGTGCGGTGGCTGGTTATGGGAAAACGGTTCGAATAATGACTCGACCATGGTGTGATGGCACGATATCTAAAGTTGTCAGCAGATTATATTTGTGGAATATCGTTCTCTCTACGGTGGTATGTGAAAATCGTCTTGCAGAGCCAGACACGATTTAAGTGTTCGAGATTTACTTTGGAGTATTCGGAGATGGAACCCGCCTTGCAATGCCGAAGACAATCTATGCGCTGGACTCATCGTCATTGAAGCCTGGTTCAGGGGCTACCGAGGGAGTCCTGGATTAGGGGGTATCCGGACAGCCGGACTATATACTTTGGCCGGACTATTGAACCATGAAGATACAAGACTCAAGACTTCGTCCTGTGTCCGGATGGGACTCTCCTTTGCGTGGAAGACAGGCTTGGTGATCCGGATGTTAGATCTCCTTCTCTGTAACCGACTCTGTGTAACACTAGCCCCCTCTAGTGTCTATATAAACCGGAGGGTTTAGTCCGTAGGATGACAACAATCATAATCACAGGCTAGCTTCTAGGGTTTAGCCTCTACGATCTCGTGGTAGATGAACTCTTGTAATACTCATATCATCAAGATCAATCAAGCAGGAAGTAGGGTATTACCTCCATCGAGAGGGCCCGAACCTGGGTAAAACATCATGTCCCCTGCCTCCTGTTACCATCAGCCTTAGACGCACAGTTCGGGACCCCCTACCCGAGATCCGCCGGTTTTCACACCGACAGCGGCCCGCCCTCCATTGTTGGGAGCCACTCGATGGCGTACATCTTCATCCTGAGCACGGGCATACATGGGGAGGGGGAGGCGGAGGCCTCGATTGCCAAGGCCTAGTCACCTCTCACCCCACGCTGGTGTCATGAGGGAGGCAGAGCCGCTTCTTCGGCAGGAGAGGATCAGGCCCCTCCCTAGGGGCCTTCCCTTTTCGGCCTCCGAGAACCTCCTGATCGGCATCATGGAAGCAAGATGAATAAGGAGAAGGAGCGGGCGGCAGGAAGACGAAGGAGAGAAGAGCAGGGGCTCTGCCCCTCCCCCACATTTATAGCCAAGGAAGGCCAACCGCCAACCTCCACGACCTCGCGCCATGATGATCTTCTACATGACGCATCGTTCCTTCAAGTCGAACAGTTGCCGAGGCAACATGGGGAAGTGGAGACGCCCACGTCCCATCAACCGCCACACGCCATCAAGGTCGCAGGCGGTTAGGGCCCGCGGTGCTCCGCACTTGCCCTTCGGCTTCACCTGGAAGCCAAGTTTGAGCGCGCCTTAGGCCCGGAGGCTACTGTCGGTGTTCTGGATATGGGGGTATCCAGACTTGCCTGCCTGCAGCCCACCGCGTGGCTCCATCAGCGGCCTGGTACGGCCCAGCTTCGACATCAACAGCTCAAGACCCTCGCAAGAGGCCAAGCCTCGTGAGGCGGATGACGCAAAGACCCCCGAGGGGATCGGCCTCTTCACGCTGGCTCCCGAGGGACAGAGAGTTCTATGCAAGGTGCACCTCACGAGGCTCAGCTGATGTGAGCCATGATGACTAAGGCCAGGCGGGCACCAGCGGGCGCAGAGCGCTAGTTTCCTCTTCGGTTCAAGGGAGGCAAGCCACAGGCACGGAGTCCCGAGGAATCAGCCAAAGGTTTCCATTCTGGTGCAACAAGACCAAGACCACCAGGACGGCTGGACGAAGGTCATAACCGAGCCCACCGGAGCGTCATGACCAGGGGCTTTTCGCAGACGAAGACCACTTTTGTCAGGATAAGCTGTACTACTTGTCCCCTTTCAAATCTAGCCGTTGTGGGATCCCTTCCCGCTAACATTTGGGAAGAGGACCAAGGCCACTATAAATAGGACTTAGCCACCACCATAGAGGGGATCGGATCCATTCTCACCCGACCACCTCACCAGCTCTCTTGAGCTCAAGAACACCTCACCTCCTGAGGCCAGTTCATCCACTATACAAGTTCATCCTCAGCCCTTTGAGGCAATCCACCAAAACGCTGGAGTAGGTTATTACACCGCAAGGTGGCCCGTACATGGATAAACTGTTGTGTCTCTTTGTCCCTTCGAGCTCGCCGCGCTAGGCTTAGGAGAATCGCGAGTAGGCAGGATGGGTAGGTTGAGATATCCGCACGCACCCTAGAGTTCGAACCTTTCAAGGGTTTGCAGAACCTGTAAACCGACAGGAATTACTGTCAAGCTAGTTTTCATCATGCTCATATGATTCACGTTCGTTACTTTGATAATTTGATATGTGGGTGGACCGGTGCTTGGGTACTGCCCTTCCTTGGACAAGCATCCCACTTATGATTAACCCCTCTCGCAAGCATCCACAACTACGAAAGAAAAATTAAGGTAAACCTAACCATAGCATGAAACATATGGATCCAAATCAGCCCCTTACGAAGCAATGCATAAACTAGGGTTTAAGCTTCTGTCACTCTAGCAACCCATCATCTACTTATTACTTCCCAATGCCTTCCCCTAGGCCCAAATCATGGTGAAGTGTCATGTAGTCGATGTTTACATAACACCACTAGAGGAGAGACAACAAACATCTCATCAAAATATCGAACGAATACCAAATTCACATGATTACTTATAACAAGACTTCTCCCATGTCCTCATGAAAAATTGTAACTACTCACAAATCATATTCATGTTCATAATCAGAGGGGTATTAATATGCATTAAGTATCTGAACATATGATCTTCCACCGAATAAACCAACTAGCATCAACTACAAGGAGTAATCAACACTACTAGCAACCACAGGTACTAATCTGAGGTTTTGAGACAAAGATCGGATACAAGAGATGAACTAGGGTTTGAGAGGAGGTGGTGCTGGTGAATATATTGATGTAGATTGACCCCCTCTCGATGAGAGGATCGATGGTGATGATGATGTCGACGATTTCCCCCTCCCAGAGGGATGTTTCCCCGATAGAACAGCTCCGCCGGAGCCCTAGATTGGTCGTGCCCAGGTTCCGCCTCGAAACGATGGCGCTTCGTCCCGAAAGCTTCCTTATGATTTTTTCCAGGGCAAAAGACACCATATAGCAGAAGATGGATGTCGGGGGCCTGCCAGGTGGCCCACGAGGCAGGGGGCGCCCCCAGGGGGTAGGGCGCGCCCTCCACCCTCGTGGCTGGTGGGTGACCCCCCTCTGGTGCTTCCTTCGCCCAATATTTTTAATATATTCCAAAATTGACTTTCATGGAGTTTTAGGACTTTTGGGACTGTGCAGAATAGGTCTCTCATATTTGCTCCTTTTCCAGCCTAGAATTCCAGCTGCCGGCATTCTCCCTCTTCGTGTAAACCTTGTAAAATAAGAGAGAAAAGGCATAAGTATTTTGACATAATGTGTAGTAACATCCCATAATGCAATATATATTGATATAAAAGCATGATGCAAAATTGATGTATCAATCATCGAGACGGCTAGGCGCGCACGACCCGCCAAGGTTCAACCCGGTCGAAAGCGCGCGTTTGTTGGTTTTGTTCATGAGGCGGATCTTGAGGAAGGATCTATGTATGGTGGAGATACGCTATTCAGGTGATGAGTCCTCAACTAGTGAAACCGAGTCAATCTATCAGTTGTAGGATGGCGGGCTTGGGGGCTATTCCGATGATGGAAGTATTCCAGACCCCTATGAGCCGCCCAGACTCCTCATATGTCGCTGCCATGACATTCGGCTCAACTGCTGCTGCAACAGCCGGGGCAAGTGGCTTTGCGCGGCTGCCAGCTCAAGTTTTATCTGAGATCTTGGATGCCTTGGCAACTTTGTTGGCTACAGAAGTAACTCCAGAGAATCATGTAGAACACAATGCAGAGGTTGCGAAGCTGCGAGACGAGATGGCAAAGGCTCGAGTGGATCTTGACGCAGAGAATGTCAAAATGGCCATGGAATGAGCCGCGTTGGAGGCTGAGTCACAACAGATAAGGGTAGAGGCCTTTCATCTAAATCTGGATTAGAATGCGTCAAATGTTGTTCTTGGAAGGAGGCACCAGATTCGCCTACCTTCGTAGTTTGAGAGGCAAAATTTCTTTAACACACCCGAAGCGGGAACGAGTAACCCACCCGGTGTGACCCGGGCTGTTGAGGCGCCCATGACTGGAGCGGCGACTCAACCTCGTATGCCAGACCCGCCTCGTATGGACCTGGCCCTGCCTCAACGGGTATCGACACCTTCCGGTCATTACTCTAACCCGGTGGATAACATGATCGCTGCGGTCACACACCTGGCGGCTATTCCAATTGAGGGCGAGTCTCTAGATACAATAGAGACCCAGAACACTGTGGAGCTTCTCCAGATAGTTGTGGCTCAGCAGGCAGCTTACTCATACAGCCATGAACGGATTCACTCGACACCATGCCCAAGTGGAAGTTACAGCCGGCGCATTGAGTCGCCGGCGGTTTCCAGCAGCGAATGGCGTCTTAACCCGAATCTCCATGATGACCCGCTCCATGGGCATAACGCATCCCATGATGACAATAATGCTTAGGCCCTAGTGGATCTGGCTAGAGCCCATCGTGAGGCAGAATTGGCGATTCACTTGGGGGCTCACCAGCAGTTTCAGTTAAACCCTTCGGCGTCTGCGGAGGCTGGGATGACTTCCAGGACAGTTGGTGTGCTGTGTCTAGTACCGGCTCTACGCAATGAGCGTATGCCCAAGGATTTTTGGGCCCTTGTAAGGTGCCTAATTACACAGCTGATCAACCGTCTGAAGCCTGGATTGAGAGCTATGAGCTGGCCATGGAGATGCTAAATTTTAATGATGTTGTATGTGCCAAGTATTTCACTATGATGTTGGATGGGCTGGCTCGAACCTAATTGAAGGGGATACCTGCCAATTCTATTAATGCACGGGCTGAGTTGGAGACACGTTTCATTCAGAATTTTAAAGGCGCATGTAAGCAGCCTCTGACGATCATTGACCTGGACAACTGCGTGCGACGAGAAGATGATTCGACTCACCATTGGGTTCACCGGGTCTCGGCTATTATCCACTCATCAGATAGCATTGCGGTAGGCTCTGTTGTTCTGATTCTAGAATAGAATTGTCACTTCACACCTCTCAAATAGAAGCTGGGGCGGCTTAAGCGTCACTGCAATGACATGGGAGAACTTATGGCGGCTCTCATCAAGTATGCTGATTCATACAACACCAAGGACCCCGGATCTGATGATGAGAAATCCAACAAGGGGAAGAAAGGTGGCAATGGTAAGGGTCAGCGACAACACGTGACGGTCATAATTAGGGAAACGGTGGTAAGCGCAAACCAGCCGATGGCAGGTCAGATTTTGTCACAAAAACCAATGCTCAGCCTAAAAATCAACGCCGTAAGGGCAAGTTTGGAGGACCAAAATTTAACCTGGAAGCCTTGCTTAATGATCCTTGCCCAAAGCATAGTCTGCCTAGCGAACCTTCGTCTCATGCTTGGAAGGATTGTTTCATCATGAAAGATTACAAGAGTTCTAGCTTAAATCCGAATCATGGTGGTAACAATGGCCTGCCCGACGGGTCAAGGTCCGGGTCACAGGGGCCCGGCTTTGGCAGTGGCGGCTCAAATTCTGGGTACCAGGGACAAGGTAACCAGGGTGGTTATAATCAACATTCTGGTCAGAGTAACCAGCAGTAGCAGTCAGGATATCAGAGTAATCCAAAGCAGCTTAACGGTGGCCAGTATCATGTTTCCACTACAAGTATTTGCAAGAGAGATCAGAAGGTTCATAAGCGCGCGGTTAGTGCATTTGAGCCGGCGGTACCTCAATACTTGCAATTGACGGAACAACGAATTGTATGGAGTCGGGAGGATCACCCGCCCCGGGTTGACAATCCGGGTCAGCTGACATTGGTGGTACCCCTCAAGTTGGGGGTTATAAATTCACTAAAGTGCTCATGGATGGAGGCAGCAACATCAATATCATGTATTATGATACTTTTCGTTGAATGAACTTGACGGATAAGGAGCTTAAGCCGTCCTCTATGGTCTTCCATGGCGTGGTACCCAGTAAATCAGCATATCCAGTGGGTAAAATCGCCTTGGAAGTGGCTTTTGGTGATGATTATGACTACAGGGCCGAGACATTATGGTTTGAGGTGGTTAAGATAAGGAGCCCCTATCATGCCTTGTTCGGACGGCTGGCTTACGCCAAGTTTATGGCACATCCTTGTTATGTTTACCTGCAACTTAAGATGCCAGGACATAAGGGTACCATTACAGCCCATGGTAATTGAAAAATTGCTTTGGAGTGTGAAGAAGGAGATGCTGCATATGCTGGGTCAGCTTGTGCTGAAGGAAATATGCCCTAGAGGCAATAATAAAGTTATTATTTATTTCCTCATATCATGATAAATGTTTATTATTCATGCTAGAATTGTATTAACCGGAAACATGATACATGTGTGAATACATAGACAAAACTATAGTCACTAGTATGCCTCTACTTGACTAGCTCATTAATCAAAGATGGTTATGTTTCCTAACCATAGACATGTGTTGTCATTTGATTAGTGGGATCACATCATTAGGAGAATGATGTGATTGACATGACCCATTCCGTTAGCCTAGCACTTGATTGTTTAGTATACTGCTATTGCTTTCTTCATGACTTATACAAAGTTCCTGCAACTATGAAATTGTGCAACTCCCGTATACCGGAAGAACACTTTGTGTGCTACCAAACGTCACAACGTAACTGGGTCATTATAAAGGTGCTCTACAGGTGTTTCCGAAGGTACATGTTGAGTTGGCATAATTCGAGATTAGGTTTTGTCACTCCGATTGTCGGAGAGGTATCTCTGGGCCCTCTCGGTAATACTCATCACCTAAGCCTTGCAAGCATATAACTAATAAGTTAGTTATGAGATGATGTATTATGGAACGAGTAAAGAGACTTGCCGGTAACGAGATTGAACTAGGTATTGGATACCGACGATCAAATCTCGGGCAAGTAACATACCGATGACAAAGGGAACAAAGTATGTTGTTATGCGGTTTGACCGATAAAAGATCTTCGTAGAATATGTAGGAACCAATATGGACATCCAGGTCCCGCTATTGGTTATTGACCGAGAATGGTTCTAGGTCATGTCTACATAGTTCTCGAACCCGTAGGGTCCGCACGCTTAATGTTTCGATGACAGTTTTATTATGAGTTTATAAGTTTTGATGTACCGAAGTTTGTTCGGAGTCCCGGATGTGATCACGGACATGACGAGGAGTCTCGAAATGGTCGAGACATAAAGATTGATATATTGGAAGCCTATGTTTGGACTTCGCAATGGTTCCGGATGAAATCGGGATTTTACCGGAACACCGGGGGGTTACCGGAACCCTCCCGGGGGTTAATGGGCCTTAGTGGGCCATGAGGGAGAAGAGGAAGGGCCGGCCAGGGCAAGCCGCACGCCCCCTCCCCCCCTAGTCCGAATAGGACAAGGAGAGGCGGGGCGGCGCCCCCCCTTCCCTCTTTCCCTCCCCCCAAGTCCTAATCCAACTAGGAAAAGGGGGGGAGTCCTACTCCCGGTGGGAGTAGGACTCCTCCGGCGCGCCTCCTCCTAGGGCCGGCCGCACCCCCCCCCCCTTGCTCCTTTATATACGGGGGCAGGGGGCACCCAAAAGACACACAAGTTGATCTACGGATCATTCCTTAGCCGTGTGCGGTGCCCCCTTCCACCATATTCCACCTCCGTCATATCGTCGCGGAGTTTAGGCGAAGCCCTGCGCCGGTAGAACATCATCATCGTCACCACGCCGTCGTGCTGACGGAACTCATCTCCGGAGCTCGGCTGGATCGGAGGCCGGAGATCGTCATCGAGCTGAACGTGTGCTGAACTCGGAGGCTCCGTACGTTCGGTGCTTGGATCGGTCGGATCGTGAAGACATACGACTACATCAACCGCGTTGTGCTAACGCTTCCGCTTACGGTCTACGAGGGTACGTGGACGAACACTCTCCCCTCTCGTTGCTATGCCATCATCATGATCTTGCGTGTGCGTAGGAAATTTTTTGAAATTACTACGTTCCCCAACAGTGGCATCCGAGCCTAGGTTTTATGCGTTGATGTTATATGCACGAGTAGAACACAAGTGAGTTGTGGGCGATACAAGTCATACTGCTTACCAGCATGTCATACTTTGGTTCGGCGGTATTGTGAGATGAAGCGGCCCGGACCGACATTACGCTTACGCTTACGCGAGACTGGTTTCACCGTTACGAGCACTCGTGCTTAAAGGTGGCTGGCGGGTGTCTGTCTCTCTCACTTTAGCTGAATCGAGTGTGGCTACGCCCGGTCCTTGCGAAGGTTAAAACAACACCAACTTGATGAACTATCGTTGTGGTTTTTGATGCATAGGTAAGAACGGTTCTTGCTAAGCCCGTAGCAGCCACGTAAAATTTGCAACAACAAAGTAGAGGACGTCTAACTTGTTTTTGCAGGGCATGTTGTGATGTGATATGGTCAAGACGTGATGCTATATTTTATTGTATGAGATGATCATGTTTTGTAACCGAAGTTATCGGCAACTGGCAGGAGCCATATGGTTGTCGCTTTATTGTATGAAATGCAAACGCCCTGTAATTTCTTTACTTTATCACTAAGCAGTAGCGATAGTCGTAGAAGCAATAGATGGCGTAAACGACAACGATGCTACGATGGAGATCAAGGTGTCGCGCCGGTGACGATGGTGATCACGACGGTGCTTCGGAGATGGAGATCACAAGCACAAGATGATGATGGCCATATCATATCACTTATATTGATTGCATGTGATGTTTATCCTTTATGCATCTTATCTTGCTTTGATTGATGGTAGCATTTTAAGATGATCTCTCACTAAAATTATCAAGAAGTGTTCTCCCTGAGTATGCACCGTTGCCAAAGTTTGTCGTGCCGAGACACCACGTGATGATCGGGTGTGATAAGCTCTACGTCCATCTACAACGGGTGCAAGCCAGTTTTGCACACGCAGAATACTCAGGTTAAACTTGACGAGCCTAGCATATGCAGATATGGCCTCGGAACACGGAGACCGAAAGGTCGAGCGTGAATCATATAGTAGATATGATCAACATAGTGATGTTCACCATTGAAAACTACTCCATCTCACGTGATGATCGGTTATGGTTTAGTTGATTTGGATCACGTGGTCACTTAGATGACTAGAGAGATGTCTGTCTAAGTGGGAGTTCTTAAGTAATATGATTAATTGAACTTAAATTTATCATGAACTTAGTACCTCATAGTATCTTGCTTGTCTATGTTTGTTTGTAGATAGATGGCTCGTGCTGTTGTTCCGTTGAATTTTAATGCGTTCCTTGAGAAAGCAAAGTTGAAAGATGATGGTAGCAATTACATGGACTGGGTCCGTAACCTGAGGATTATCCTCATTGCTGCACAGAAGAGTTACGTCCTGGAAGCACCGATGGGTGCCAGGCCTGCTGCTGATGCAACTGACGACGTTAAGAACATCTGGCAGAGCAAAGGTGATGACTACTCTGTAGTTCAGTGTGCCATGCTTTACGGCTTAGAACCGGGTCTTCAACAACGTTTTGAACGTCATGGAGCATATGAGATGTTCCAAGAGTTGAAGTTAATATTTCAAGCAAATGCCCGGATTGAGAGATATGAAGTCTCCAATAAGTTCTATAGCTGCAAGATGGAGGAGAATAGTTCTGTCAGTGAACACATACTCAGAATGTCTAGGTATAATAATCACTTGATTCTACTGGGAGTTAATCTTCCTGATGATAGTGTCATTGACAGAATTCTCCAATCACTGCCACCAAGCTACAAGAGCTTTGTGATGAACTATAATATGCAAGGGATGAACAAGACTATTCCTGAGCTCTTCGCAATGCTAAAAACCGCGGAGGTAGAAATCAAGAAGGAGCATCAAGTGTTGATGGTCAACAAGACCACTAGTTTCAAGAAAAAGGGCAAAGGGAAGAAGAAGGGGAACTTCAAAAAGAACGGCAAGCAAGTTGCTGCTCAAGAGAAGAAACCCAAGTCTGTACCTAAGCCTGAAACTGAGTGCTTCTACTGCAAGCAGACTAGTCACTAGAAGCGGAACTGCCCCAAATATTTGGCGGATAAGAAGGATGGCAAAGTGAACAAAGGTATATGTGATATACATGTTATTGATGTGTACCTAACTAGAGCTCGTAGTAGCACCTGGGTATTTGATACTGGTTCTGTTGCTAATATTTGCAACTCGAAACAGGGACTACGGAATAAGCGAGCACTGGCCAAGGACGAGGTGACGATGCGCGTGGGAAACGGTTCCAAAGTCGATGTGATCGCAGTCGGCACGCTACCTCTACATCTACCTTCGGGATTAGTTTTAGACCTGAATAATTGTTATTTGGTGCCAGCGTTGAGCATGAACATTATATCTGGATCTTGTTTAATGCGAGACGGTTATTCATTTAAATCAGAGAATAATGGTTGTTCTATTTATATGAGTAATATCTTTTATGGTCATGCACCCTTGAAGAGTGGTCTATTTTTGTTGAATCTCGATAGTAGTGATACACATATTCATAATGTTGAAACCAAAAGATGCAGAGTTGATAATGATAGTGCAACTTATTTGTGGCACTGCCGTTTAGGTCATATCGGAGTAAAACGCATGAAGAAGCTCCATACTGATGGACTTCTGGAATCACTTGATTATGAATCACTTGGTACTTGCGAACCGTGCCTCATGGGCAAGATGACTAAAACACCGCTCTCCGGAACTATGGAGAGAGCAACAGATTTGTTGGAAATCATACATACAGATGTATGTGGTCCGATGAATATTGAGGCTCGTGGCGGATATTGTTATTTTCTCACCTTCACAGATGATTTGAGCAGATATGGGTATATCTACTTAATGAAGCACAAGTCTAAAACATTTGAAAAGTTCAAAGAATTTCAGAGTGAAGTGGAGAATCATCGTAACAAGAAAATAAAGTTTCTATGATCTGATCGTGGAGGAGAATATTTGAGTTACGAGTTTGGTTTACATTTGAAACAATGCGGAATAGTTTCGCAACTCACGCCACCCGGAACACCACAACGAAATGGTGTGTCTGAACGTCGTAATCGTACTTTACTTGATATGGTGCGATCTATGATGTCTCTTACCGATTTACCGCTATCATTTTGGGGTTATGCTTTAGAGACGGCCGCATTCACGTTAAATAGGGCACCATCAAAATCCGTTGAGACGACGCCTTATGAACTGTGGTTTGGCAAGAAACCAAAGTTGTCGTTTCTTAAAGTTTGGGGCTGTGATGCTTATGTGAAAAAACTTCAACCAGATAAGCTCGAACCCAAATCGGAGAAATGTGTCTTCATAGGATATCCAAAAGAGACTGTTGGATACACCTTCTATCACAGATCTGAAGGCAAGACATTCATTGCTAAGAATGGATCCTTTCTAGAGAAGGAGTTTCTCTCGAAAGAAGTGAGTGGGAGGAAAGTAGAACTTGATGAGATAACTATATCTACTCCCTTATTGGAAAATAGTTCATCACGAGAACCGGTTCCTGTGACGACTACACCAATTAGTGAGGAAGCTAATGATATTGATCATGAAACTTCAGATCAAGTTTCTGCTGAACCTCATAGGTCTACCAGAGTAAGATCCACACCAGAGTGGTACGGTAATCCTATTCTGGAAGTCATGTTACTTGACCATGATGAACCTACGAACTATGAGGAAGCGATGATGAGCCCAGATTCCGCAAAATGGCTAGAGGCCATGAAATCTGAGATGGGATCCATGTATGAAAACAAAGTATGGACTTTGGTTGACTTGCCCGATGATCGGCAAGCCATTGAGAATAAATGGATCTTTAAGAAGAAGACTGACGCTGATGGTAATGTAACTGTCTATAAAGCTCGACTTGTTGCGAAAGGTTTTCGACAAGTTCAAGGGGTTGACTACGATGAGACTTTCTCACCCATAGCGATGCTTAAGTCTGTTCGAATCATGTTAGCTATTGCTACATTTCATGATTATGAAATTTGGCAAATGGATGTCAAGACTGCATTCTTGAATGGATTTCTAGAAGAAGAGTTGAATATGATGCAGCCGGAAGGTTGTGTTGATCCAAAAGGTGCTAACAAAGTATGCAAGCTCCAACGTTCCATTTATGGACTGGTGCAAGCATCTCAGAGTTGGAATAAACGCTTTGATAGGGTGATCAAAGCATATGGTTTTATACAGACTTTTGGAGAAGCCTGTATTTACAAGAAAGTGAGTGGGAGCTCTGTAGCATTTCTAGTTTTATATGTAGATGACATATTATTAATTGGAAATGATATAGAATTTCTGGATAGCATAAAGCGATACTTGAATAAAAGTTTTTCAATGAAAGACCTTGGTGAAGCTGCTTACATATTGGGCATCAAGATCTCTAGAGATAGATCAAGACGCTTAATAGGACTTTCACAAAGCACATACCTTGACAAAATTTTGAAAAAGTTCAAAATGGATCAGGCAAAGAAAGGATTCTTGCCTGTGCTACAAGGTGTGAAGTTGAGTCAAACTCAATGCCCGACCACAGCAGAAGATAGAGAGAAAATGAAAAATGTTCCCTATGCTTCAGCCATAGGCTCTATCATGTATGCAATGTTGTGTACCAGACCTGACGTATGCTTAGCAATAAGCTTGGCAGGAAGGTACCAAAGTAATCCAGGAGTGGATCACTGGACAGCGATCAAGAACATCCTGAAATACCTGAAAAGGACTAAGGATATGTTTCTCATATATGGAGGTGACAAAGAGCTAGTCATAAATGGTTACGTCGATGCAAGCTTTGACACTGATCCGGACGATACTAAATTGCAAACCGGATACGTGTTTTTATTAAACGGTGGAGCTGTAAGTTGGTGCAGTTCTAAACAAAGCGTCGTGGCAGGATCTACATGTGAAGCGGAGTACATAGCTGCTTCTGAAGCAACGAATGAAGGAGTCTGGATGAAGGAGTTCATTTCCGATCTAGGTGTCATACCTAGTGCATCGGGACCAATGAAGATCCTCTGTGACAATACTGGTGCAATTGCCTTGGCAAAGGAATCCAGATTTCACAAGAGGACCAAGCACATCAAGAGACGCTTCAATTCCATTCGGGACCAAGTCCAAGTGGGAGACATAGAGATTTGCAAGATACATACGGATCTGAATGTTGCAGACCCATTGACTAAGCCTCTCTCACGAGCAAAACATGATCAGCACCAAGACTCCATGGGTGTCAGAATCATTACTGTGTAATCTAGATTATTGACTCTAGTGCAAGTGGGAGACTGAAGGAAATATGCCCTAGAGGCAATAATAAAGTTATTATTTATTTCCTCATATCATGATAAATGTTTATTATTCATGCTAGAATTGTATTAACCGGAAACATGATACATGTGTGAATACATAGACAAAACTATAGTCACTAGTATGCCTCTACTTGACTAGCTCATTAATCAAAGATGGTTATGTTTCCTAACCATAGACATGTGTTGTCATTTGATTAGTGGGATCACATCATTAGGAGAACACTTTGTTTTGATTAGTGGGATCCCATTCCGTTAGCCTAGCACTTGATCGTTTAGTATACTGCTATTGCTTTCTTCATGACTTATACAAAGTTCCTGCAACTATGAGATTGTGCAACTCCCGTATACCAGAAGAACACTTTGTGTGCTACCAAACGTCACAACGTAACTGGGTCATTATAAAGGTGCTCTACAGGTGTTTCCGAAGGTACATGTTGAGTTGGCATAATTCGAGATTAGGTTTTGTCACTCCGATTGTCGGAGAGGTATCTCTGGGCCCTCTCGGTAATACTCATCACCTAAGCCTTGCAAGCATATAACTAATAAGTTAGTTATGAGATGATGTATTACGGAACGAGTAAAGAGACTTGACGGTAACGAGATTGAACTAGGTATTGGATACCGACGATCAAATCTCGGGCAAGTAACATACCGATGACAAAGGGAACAAAGTATGTTGTTATGCAGTTTGACCGATAAAAGATCTTCGTAGAATATGTAGGAACCAATATGGACATCCAGGTCCCGCTATTGGTTATTGACCGAGAATGGTTCTAGGTCATGTCTACATAGTTCTCGAACCCGTAGGGTCCGCACGCTTAACGTTTCGATGACAGTTTTATTATGAGTTTATAAGTTTTGATGTACCGAAGTTTGTTCGGAGTCCCGGATGTGATCACGGACATGACGAGGAGTCTCGAAATGGTCGAGACATAAAGATTGATATATTGGAAGCCTATGTTTGGACTTCGGAATGGTTCCGAATGAAATCGGGATTTTACCGGAACACCGGGGGGTTACCGGAACCCTCCCGGGGGTTAATGGGCCTTAGTGGGCCATCAGGGAGAAGAGGAAGGGCCGGCCAGGGTAGGTCGCGCGCCCCCTCCCCCCCTAGTCCGAATAGGACAAGGAGAGGGGGGCGGCGCCCCCCTTCCCTCTTTCCCTCCCCCCAAGTCCTAATCCAACTAGGAAAAGGGGGGAGTCCTACTCCCGGTGGGAGTAGGACTCCTCCGGCGCGCCTCCTCCTAGGGCCAGTCGCACCCCCCTTGCTCCTTTATATACGGGGGCAGGGGGAACCCAAAAGACACACAAGTTGATCTACGGATCGTTCCTTAGCCGTGTGCGGTGCCCCCTTCCACCATATTCCACCTCGGTCATATCGTCGCGGAGTTTAGGCGAAGCCCTGCGCCGGTAGAACATCATCATCGTCACCACGCCATCGTGCTGACGGAACTCATCTCCGGAGCTCGGCTGGATCGGAGGCCGGAGATCGTCATCGAGCTGAACGTGTGCTGAACTCGGAGGCTCCGTACGTTCGGTGCTTGGATCGGTCGGATCGTGAAGACGTACGACTACATCAACCGCGTTGTGCTAACGCTTCCGCTTACGGTCTACGAGGGTACGTGGACGAACACTCTCCCCTCTTGTTGCTATGCCATCATCATGATCTTGCGTGTGCGTAGGAATTTTTTTGAAATTACTACGTTCCCCAACATGTGCCTCGGAGGATCTCAAGTTCTATAAAGATAACATTGACCCAGCTGATATGACTCCTTTGAAGAAGCCAACCACTAAGCAAGACCCCTTGTTGAAATTCAAGTTGGCTGATGATACCAAGTGGGTTGATTTTGTCCCTGGCGACTCATCATGGCAGTTCATCATCAGTGCTAACATGGATCCGAAATAGGAAAGCGCACTCATCGAGTTCATCCGTGAGAATCGGGACATCTTCTCATGGAAGCCTTCAGACATGCCAGGTGTACCAAGAGAACTCGCTAAGCACACTCTCAATATTGATCCTAAGTTTAAGCCGGTGAAACAGTTCCTTCGTCATTTTAATGAAGAGCGGTGTAAGGCCATTGGAGAAGAGGTGGCCCGGCACTTGGCGGTAGGGTTCATCGTTGAAGTTTTTCATCCTGAGTGGTTGGCTAACCCGGTGCTGGTACTTAAGAAAAATGGCACCTGGCGCATGTGTGTGGATTACACATACCTTAACATGGCTTGCCTAGCTGATCCTTTTGCTCTTCCCCGTATTGATCAGATCATAGATGCCACAATGGGTTGCGAGCGTTTGTGCTTTCTGGACCCTTATTCTGGTTACCATCAGATCAAGATGGCAGTTAAAGACCAAGAGAAGACGGCTTTCATCACACCATTAGGAGCTTTCTGCTATGTGTCTATGCCTTTTGGGCTCAAGAGTGCCCTGGCGACTTATCAACGTTATGTCCAGAACTGTCTCCACATCCAGATTGGATGCAGTGTTCACGCTTATGTAGATGATATTCTTGTGAAGTCCAGAAAGAAGGAGACTCTGTTGGATGATTTGAAAGAGATCTTTGATAATCTCTAGATCTACAAAATAATGCTTAACCCAGCCAAATGTGTTTTTGGTGTGCCTATAGGCAAGCTCTTGGGTTTTCTAGTCTCCGAGAGAGGTATTGAAGCCAACCTGAAGAAGATTAAGGCCATTACTTCATTTGCTAAGCCGGCATGTGTCAATGACATCCAGCGCCTGGCGGGTTGTATTGCAGCTTTAAGCCGGTTCATAAGCCGCCTGGGAGAGAAGGCAATTCCTCTGTACCAGATGATGAAGAAAACATATCGCTTTGTCTAGAGTGATGCTGCTAATGAGGCACTTGAGGCGCTCAAAAAACAATTAGCTAAGCCGCCGGTTCTTACAGCTCCTGTCGAGAAAAAGCCTTTGCTTTTATATGTGGCTGCCAATAGCAGGGCTGTCAGCATGGCAATTGTGGTAGAACGCAAGGAAACGGGTAAGAAGTGTGTAGTCCAGCTGTCGTATTATTATGTCAGTGAGGTATTAATTGAGTCCAAGCAGCGATACCCACATTGGCAGAAGTTGGTTTATGGGGTGTTCATGGCGAGTCGTAAGTTGAAGCACTACTTTATGGGCCATCCTATCACTGTGGTTAGTTCTGCTCCCTTAGGAGATATTATTCAAAATAGAGAGGCCACTGGCCGGGTTGCCAAGTGGGCAATAGAGCTTGGACCTCATGGCTTGAAATATATGCCGAGAACAACAATTAAGTTTCAGGCTCTTGTGGATTTCATCAATGACTGGACAGAGTTGCAGACACCTGAGGAGAAGCCTGATAACACATATTAGACTATTCATTTCAATGGTTCCACACAGTTAGAAGTCTCGGGGCTGGAGTTATTTTGACTTCCCCATGAGGTGACAAATTTTGTTATGTTTTAAGGTTGATGTTTCCCTATACTAATAATACGGCTGAATATGAGGCCTTGATCCATGGCCTTAGGATGGCCAAAGAGATGAACTTAAGCCAGGTCAGGTGCTTTGGCGACTCAGATTTAGTGGCTCGGCAAGTTTTAGGCACTTGGGACTCCACGACCCGCTCATGGCGGCTTATCACCGGGCGGTTGACAACATTGTTGGTCATTTCAAAGGTTATCAGGTGGAGCATCTTGACCGAAGGAAGAATGATGCGGCTGATGCTTTGAGGCGGCTTGGGTCTCAACGTAAGCCGATCCCCCCTAATCTTGATGTATTGAATAATCCTTCAATCAGTTACCTTCAGAAGAGGATCTTGCTATTCCTGACCCGGAGGCACAATTGGTGGCGGCTCTCCATGCTATTCCTGATTGGACAGTTCCCTACTTGGCTTACATGACCCGGGGCGAGTTACCTGAGGATGAAACTTTGACCAGGCAGATAACCCGGCGGTCTAAGTCTATGACTATTGTCAATGGCGAGTTACACTGATATAGTGTCACAGGTGTGTTCCAGCGTTGTGTTTCTCCGGTGGAGGGCTGTGTAATTTTAAGAGAAATGCATCAAGGTGATTGTGGTCATCATGTCGGCTCTAAATCTCTGGTGGCCAAAGCTTTCATCATGGGTTTTATTGGTTGATGGCTCATGCTGACGTAGAGGATATCGTCAGTAAGTGTGATGGGTTTCAAAAAATTTCTTGACGTACTCATGTGTCGGCTCAAGAGTTGAGGATGATTCCAATTACTTGGTCGTTTGCAGTCTGGGGGCTTGATATGGTTGGACCCTACAAAAGGTCTAAAGATAAGAAAACGCACCTCTTGGTGGCGGTTGACAAATTTACCAAGTGGGTTGAAGCAGAGCCGGTCGGTAAGTGTGATGCGACAGCGGCAGTTCAGTTTGTTAAAAAGTTGATCTTCCGCTTTGGTTACCCTCATAGTATCATAACTGATAATGGCACTAATCTGTCTAAAGGTGCTACTAGAGAATTTTGTCAACAAGAGCATATTCGTCTTGACGTCTCTTCTGTGGCTCATCCACAGTCCAATGGTCAAGCTGAGAGGGCAAATCAAGAAATTTTGAGAGGTACCAAGCCCCGGCTGGTTCCTTTGCAGCGAATGCCGGGTTGTTGGGTTGAGGAGTTACCTTCAGTGCTTTGGAGTATCAATGTCGGATTAGGGTTCTGCAAACCCTTGAGAGGTTCGAACTCTGGGGTGCGTGCGGAAATGGCAACCTACCCAGCCTGCCTACTCGTGATCCTCCTAAGCCTAGCGCGTTGAGCTTGAAGAGATAAAGAGACACATCAGTTTATCCTGGTTCGGGCCACCTTGCGGTGTAATACCCTACTCTAGCGTTTTGGTGGATTGCCTCGAAGGGCCGAGGATGAACTAGTACATTGGATGAACTGGCCTCAGGAGGTGAGGTGTTCTTGAGCTCAAGAGAGCTGGTGAGGTGGTCGGATGAGAATCGATCCCCCCTACTATGGTGGTGGCTAAGTCCTATTTATAGTGGCCTTGGTCCTCTTCCCAAATGTAGGTGGGCAGGGATCCCACAACGGCCAGATTTGAAAGGGGACAAGTAGTACAGCTTATCCTGACAAAAGTGGTCTTCGCTTGCGAAAAGCCCCTGGTCGTGACGCTGCGGTGGGCTTGGTGATGACCTCCGTCCTGCCGTCCTGGCGGTCTTGGTCTTGTTGCACCAGAATGGAAACCTTTGGCTGATTCCTCAGGACTCCGCTTTGATAGTTCTCTTGAGCGCTACAAATCTCGTCTTGTGGCTCGTAGATCATCACTGACGACGACCCTGAGTACATTGCCTTTGTGAAGGCACGTCTTAGTGAGTATTTTGTTATGTCTGATCTTGGCCCTCTTCGCTACCTTTTTGGGATTGAGGTTTCTTCTACCTCTGATGAATTCTTTATTTTTCAATAAAAGTATATCCAGAATCTCCTTGCTCCTACTGCTCTTGTTGATGAGCGTACTAATGAGACTCACATGGAGCTAAATTTTCACCTTCGTGCTTCTGATGGTGACCCCTGGTCTGATCCGATCAGTATCTTGTTGGAAGTCTTGTCTATCTAGCTATCATTTATTCAGATATCTCCTATTTTGTTCATATTTTGAGTCAGTTTCCCATTGTTCCCACTTTTCTTCACTATAGTCACCTCCTTCGTGTTCTTTGATATCTTCGTGGCATGATCTCTCACCGTTTGCTCTTTCCATGCTCCAGTTCATTACTAAAATGGCATTTCTTGCCTTAAATATTTTGGTGTTGATGACAAGCAAATTTGCGGACTCACTGTGTGTTTAAAATACACGGGCATATATATATATATATATATATATATAGCACAAGGCAGTTGGGCACCCCTCTGGAAGGAAAAGGGCGATGAAAGCATTTTCGATGTGTTTTTATTTGGTTGTAGGAAATCCATACTATTAAGAGAGGGGGTCTGTATCGGAAGGTATGGGTGGAATCAAATCACGTACATGTTCATATTGCACCCACCATATCTTCCTTCCACCTCGAGGAGAGAACCACAATTCTAATCTATGCGGGTAAATGCACCCGAGCGGTTGTACCACTAGGGCTTGCGATCGTACCGCTCCTCTATGGGAGTGGGTAGACGCAAGCCTACCTGGCGGTCGTACCGGTGACTTGGGCGGTTGTACTGCTGCTTCCCATGGCGCGGTACTACCGACCCCTCTACCGGGGCAACTACCGCCCAAGGGGGTTTATCTTCGGTTAGGCAGGCGGTACAGAGCTGTGCCGGAACGGTTGCACGAGTTATTATGTTAATAACAAGTACAATCGGTGAAGAGGGTGGTTGTACTGCTTTACCCTCCCATCAACACTCTTGCCTTGCGTCATTGTACCATGCACCTAGGCGGTTGTACTTCATAGGCATGGAAGATGACTCGCTCGGGATTTGGGGTGGTTGTACCGCTCCCATGCGTTTTCAGCATAATGGTTGGAAAAGTGGTGGGACTACTTAAGGAGGTGGTTCTTCCACCTCCCACCCACCTCTTGCCTCCCTCTCTCCTCCATTAATGACATGAGCTCTATCTTGCCTGATCTCCTTCTCTAGCCAACCAAACTTGTTGATTTACTAGGGATTGAGGGAGGAGACCTAGATCTACACTTCCACCAAAGGAAATTTGATTCCCGCATATATTTGTTGTGGATCTTGTTACTCTTGGTGTTTGGGCACCCGAGATGGACGAGGTCACCTCGGAGCCGCAATCCATTGGTGAATCTTCGTGGTGGTGTTGGGAGCTTTCAATTAAGTTGTGGAGAGAGCCCCAACCTTGTTTGTAAAGGTTCTAGTTGCCGCCTTCAAAGGCAGCGCTAGTGGATCGTAGCACCTTGCATAGTGTGAGGGCGTGAGAAGAATAGGTGAGTCCTTGGGACACTTGGGGAGCATTGTCCTCCACACCCCTTCAACGGAGACATACGTCCCCTAAAGGAGGGAACTTTGGAAACACATCCTCGTCTTCATCGTCTCCACTTGTGGTTATCTCATTCCTTTACATTGTGCTAGCTTCCGCCTTGTGTTTACTCTTGTTATCTTGTGTTGCTCATTGTGCTTGTCATATAGGTTATCCACCTAGTTGCATATATAGACAATTTATCTTTTGTTGAGCCTAAAATTTGGGAACAAAGTTAAAATTGTTAGTCACCTATTCAACCCGCCCCCTCTAGTCGACTATACCAATCCTTTCAATTACAACTTCAGGCCTATTCGGATGCTACGTGGACTAGTGATCCACGAACCATCATTCATTTTCTACTTGATGTGTTTTTCTTGGTGGTTCTCTCATTGCCTGGAAGATGTAGAAACAAAATACAGTTTTCCGTTCGACTGTAGAGGATGTGTTGTGAGCTATGGCTCTTTTGATGACAGAGATGACCTAGCTACAGTTACTTCAGGAGTTTTGTGTTTCTGTCACTACATCAAACACTGCTCTTGTCCGATAGTACATGTCCTATTAGTATTGTGCGCGACCCTGTGGAGCATGAACTCACCAAGCATATTGGTGTTGATACTTCTTTTGTACGTGTTGGGTGTGCATGATCAGATTATTTCTCTTTAGTATGTGCCTTCAGAGGTACCGTTGATGTTCTTTTTTTGATGGCCCGGACTAAGCACATCATGGCTTCTATCTCTCCGAACTCAGTGTTGTTGATCCATTATGAGTTTGAGGGGGTATTTGAGTTATATTTATTTAGTCATACACCCTTTGTATTTTGCTCGTACTATAAGGGACTTTCTACATATTGTACTGCATATATACATGTATACCAGTTCACCAGGTTCTGCCACTTTTGGGCCAATCATAGTCAAAATATGAGTTTGATCATGTCACTTCAAGTGACCCCAAGGTCTTAATAGTGTACATTTGCTCATTACTCCACAAAATATAAAAATTATTCCTGATGTAGCCTATTTACGGGTCGCCAAGCAGTGCTACCAAAAAAATGCTCGTCTTATTTGCTGGCATTGTGCTAATGTGGTCTATGGATGTGAGTATGTCACCTTCTCGAAAACTAATTTACTCTTGTAGGGCTTGTCAGCTTTGATTTTGAATGGACTCATGAATTGATTTTGAAGCATAAACCTTGAAGGGCTCAAGATCTTAGTCAGCTTACTTTGACAAATGTTAGTGCGTTTGATGCTTTCTCAACACCTGTAGAAACCAGAGACGTTACTTAAATCTTCAACAGTAATGATGGGGGATAGGCACCTAATCAAAACCACAGACTAGAGTACGACAAGTATCAACTTTGACAAAACTAACAATACTATAAAACTGACAAGTTGGAATGATCAAGATAGAAAAACAGAGCGATCAAGATAGAAAAACAGAGCAATAAAACTACTCCCTCCAATTTGAATTAATTGACGCAGCCTCTATACAATCTATGGAGGACATTGTATAGAGGATGCTTCAATTAATTTGAATAGGAGGGAGTAACAATACTATACTACCAAACATGTATGCATGCATCAAGCTACCGCTGCTGCTGCTATTACTACTATCATTAGCACTGGCCAAAGCCGTAATCTGAATAAATGGCTGCTAATCCCCAAATCATACGTGAAGATCAACTACAGTTCGCCTTCATAAAAGACTATAATTTATATACGAGTTTTAACCCTGACAACCTTCATGGAGAAGTTGCAACCCTGGCCAGCTTAAGCTCAACAATGGCCCAAGTCAGAAGGGCCATAAAGCTGCTGCTATGCGCAGCTGACTACTGAAAGCTACAAAAAAACAAGCATCAGGAGCAACAAGCATACTCAAACTAATCTTTAGCATGTAAATCTCAGAGGCTTAACACAGACAACCATCTCCTCACTATACAAGACAGCCACAACACCAAACCTCCCCCTCCCCCCTATTGAAATATATTGCCCACCTCCCTCCATCAGTTCGGACTTTTGGATGAGTTGGCTGGAGCATGAATTCAATATGGTATCAGAGCCAAGAGGTCTTGAGTTCAAGACCCTGCCAACGCAGTATTAAATAAAACGATTCTGCGGCCTACATCAATCCCACGTCTAAGGACTAAAATAGTCTAGACGTGAGGGGGAGTGTTGAAATATATTGCCCACCTCCCTCCATCAGTTCGGACTTTTGGATGAGTTGGCTGGAGCATGAATTCAATACCGCCCCCCCAACCCCACCCTACCAGGTTGTACTACCAGTTATGAAAAGCAGCAGCAGCGAGTTGATACACATGAATAATCATCAACTAGGAACGCTGCCCTACTGGCTGCTGCTCACCTTGATTGGATTATAACCAAAAAATTAACACATGGTCATTTGATTTTTGTTAGGCATGCATTACCATGCTGAATATGCATCTCATTTATGGTCGTAGTATCAAGTGCAAGCAGAAGATGATGGAGCACATAGTGACCTGGTAGTGGTATGAAGAGTGTAAACAAATATCAATAAGGAAAAAATTGGGACAGTGGGGTCTAATTCATACTAAGATCTTTTGAAATTAATAGCATAACATTGACATTTCAACTTGAATTCATAGTGCATAATGGGGGACCCTCTGTCCCCACTCCTCTTCGTGTTGGCCATCGATCTGTTGCATCACATATTGGAGAAGGCCACATCGCAAGGTCATCTTCATCCCATTGGCGGGCAGGCTATGCCGATCCGGGCTTCACTTTACGCGGATGATGCTGCTGTCTTTATTGCCCCTCTCAAGGAGGACGTCAGTTTCTTCGCCGATACTCTTAGGAGCTTTGGAGATATTTCTGGCCTGGTGACAAATTGCTCCAAAATCTTGGTGGCCCCAATTAGCTGTGACAATGTGGACCTTCCGGATATTCTTCAATCTTTTCCGGCTCAAAGAACCACCTTCCCGATGAAGTATCTTGGATTGCCATTGTCTGTGAGGCGTTTAAAGAGAATTCACTACCAGCCTCTAGAGGACAAGATTGCGGCCCATCTCACACCTTGGATGGGAAAGCATGTTGCAGCCCCTGGAAGGATGGTTCTTGTTAAGTCTGTCATCACGGCCATCGCCATCTATTACATGACGGCTCTAAATCTTCCGATTGAAGTTATGAAAAAGATTGATGCCCTCCGGCGTGCTTATTTCTGGGCTGGTTGCGACAAGGTCACGAGTGGGAAATGTAAGGTCAACTGGGACCAAGTTTGCAAGTCAAAGCTGCATGGTGGTCTTGGGATCCTAAATCTTCAAAAGTTTGCGGCTGCACTTCGTCTCCGTTGGTTGTGGTTTGACTGGCAGGACCCGATCAAGCCTTGGTCGGGCTTGGGAACCCCTTGTGACAAGAATGACCAGAAAATCTTCGCGTCGGCCTCCAAGGTTCAGGTGGGAGATGGTCTTCGGGCCTCTTTCTGGGAGTCAGCTTGGCTTGATGGCATCAGGCCCAAAGATATTGCTCCCAAAATTTACGACATCTCCAAAAAGAAGAATTCTTCCGTTCACAAAGCATTGCTCAATGGCTACTGGATATCCCAGGTGAATGTTGCCTCGGGCATCTCCTCTAAGCACATCGTCCAGTTTTGTCGCCCTTTGGGAAAGGCTCGCCCACATCCAGTTAAACCCGGACAGGCCAGACTCAATCACTTGGAAACTCACCACTAATGGCCATTATTCCGCAGCCTCGGCATACAGGGCTCAGTTTTTGGCTTGATGGACACGGATATGAATCAAAATGTGTGGAAGAACTGGGCGCCCCCAAAGTGTAGATTTTTCGCTTGGCTTGTTATCAACAATAGAATTTGGACGGCTGACAGACTCCACCGTCGTGGGTGGCCGAATTGCAATCTCTGCCCGCTTTGCCAACAAGTCCAGGAATCGGCGGCACATCTCCTTTTCTAGTGTCGGTACACCATTCGAGTTTGGGGCATGATCAAAGCCTGGCTTGCCCTTCATGATTTACAGCCAGGCGAGTGGGTTGCTCTGGACTCAGTTAAGGATTGGTGGAGTCAGAATGCCACAAAGCAGACTCCGTCAAGAAGGCCGCTTGTCTCACTGATGATGCTCATCTCTTGGGAAATTTGGAAGGAACGTAACGCGAGAGTTTTCCGCAATGCTGCAGTACCGGTGGGAGTGTTGGTCGCCAAGATCAAAGAGGAGTGCTTTCTTTGGAGCTTTGCGGGAGCAAAATATTTGAGTAACACTATGCCGCGAGAGTAATGTGTTGTATTCTGGCCTATGGCCTTCATCTGTAAACCTTCTCTCTTAATCAATGAAAATGGCAAATCCTTTGCCTCGTTTCAAAAAAAATAGTGCATAATGGTTAGGCAAGTTGATACTTCTCATCTATTCCCTCCGTTCCGATTTACTCGTCGTGGTTTTAGTTCAAATTTGATATGCAGGCTTCATTGATCAAATTTCTCACTGGATCACCCAAGCACACCAACTTGCTGATCACTAAGAAATTAAGGGCCCATTTGCAGTTCGGTTTTGCTGCCCAAACCGGTGTAACTTACAAGCCCAACAAGACATTCTTCTGAACAAAAGATATGAGCTTTGTCAACCATTTGAGTGCGAATACCAAACATGAAAACCTCGACGCGTGTACTGAAGATCTGGTCAATTCATGACTATATATAGATTGAAGTAGCTAACTACTGAATACAAATTTCAGAACAGAACAAATATTTGCACGGTTGGGTCTGGTAAAATCACAAGTACCATGAACATGATCATTAAGAAAGCACCAGGTCATAAATCGGTAATACAACACTGCTGAAGTCTTAGGGCATCTCCAGCCGCGCCCCCAACAGGCCCTCCCCAGGCGATTTTGCCGCGCCGGCGCCGAAAAAAGGCCCCAGTCGCGCCCCCAGAAGCCTGTTTTTCGCCGGCTCGGGCTAAAACTGGTGCCGGCGGACCCAGGCCGAACCCGGCGCCCTGGGGGGCGCTTGGGGAGCCGGCGCAAGCGAAAAAGGCGCGTGGGCCCGCACTGGAGGCGACCCGAGGGCCTTTTCCTGCCGTTTCCTTGACGCTTTTCTCGCTCCTCTCCCGCGCGCTCGGCTTCCTCCCGCCATTCTCCCCCTTTCTCCCGCCAAACCCCGCTCGCCTTCCGCCGCCATGCCGCCGAAGAAGTACTCCATGCCGCACGCGGCGGCGACCGCGACTGGCGCCGTGACCCAACCGAAGCAGAGGAAGCTGAGGGCGCCGCCATCGAAGCCACTGGGCCTGTCGAATGCCGAGTGGAGGGTGGAAGTTCAGCGGCGAGAAGCAGTCACCGCCGACAGGCGGAACAGGGCCATAGCCAAGAAGGCCCGCGACAACGCGGCGCGCGCGGCGGCGTCTTCCTCGTCGGCCGAGGCGGGGATGAATCCACCCGTCGTCAGCCACGCCCAGTACGCGCCCTGGGGACAGCAAGGCGCCGGATGTCCATGGGGTTCATCGTCGCCCGGCTACGCCGACGGCGACGCGCACGGCGGGTTCAACCCAAACGTGACCTTCCCCCATGGTCACCCCGCTACGCGCACGCCCTCGCCCGCCTTCGTCGGTGTGCAGTACCCCCCATACAACTACTCGCCGCCCGCCGCCTACGCGACCACACCAACGCCCCATCTCTACCGTGGTCCGCTACCCTTCTCGCACCTCGGCGACGCCGACGACACGGGAGCCGACATGGACGACATCATCGCGACAGGGTCGGCCGCGGCCGCCTCGTCTCCCGGGTTCGCCACCCAGGATGAGGTAGTGGACCTCAACGGCGACATGGAGGCCGAGATCGGCTACGTCTACAGTGACGACTCCTGTTCCGACGAAGGGGCGCCAGAAAAAGAAGCGGGCCGCTAGGTCGGGCGAACCGCGCATCAAGTGGACATCCAAGGAGGAGGAATGCCTCGCCGAAGCGTGGAAAGTCGTCTACCTCGACCCAACCACCGGCGCGAACCAGAGCCTCGAGACGTACTGGGACCGCATCAAGGCCGAGTTCGACGAGCGGAAGCTTGTCGACCCCTACTTCAAATGCGTCTACATGCAGCGCGGGTCCAAGGCGATGGCGAACCATTGGGGGCGTATCCAGTTGGCGTGCAACAAATGGCATGGGATCGTCGAGGAGGTCGCGGCTCAGCCGGAGAGCGGCGCCAGCATTGAGGATCAGGTACGCACGCCGTTCGCCCGCACATCTTCGTCCCCTACGCCCGCTGTTCGCCAACTGTTCGTCCGTCCGCGCAGCTGCTGCGTATGTTCGCCATGTACCGGGGCGACAACCAAGACGCCAACTTCAAGCACCTCCACGTCTACAAGCGCATTGACAAGTGCAAGAAGTGGGCGGAAGTCCTGCGTGCCCTCGACAAGGCCAAGGAGACATACAAGCCGGACGCCACGACTCCGGGCGCGTCGGAGGGGAGGCCGGACGGCCACAAATTGGCCAAGAAGGGGAAAGACGTCGACGCGGCAACCGCGCGAGTGCAGGAGTCCATCGAACATTGCCTCGCCGACACCCAGGCCCGGGCCGTCCTACGCGAAGAGAAGACCGAGGCACGGTGGTCGGCGCTAATGAAGAACAACGCCATCAAACTCGACCTGCTCCGGACGAACGTCGCCGCGAAGAAGAGGAACACCTACATGGCTTTCCTGATGGGCGGGGCGGACATGCTCCAGAGCAACGACGAGAAGCTCAAGGCGTGGTACCTGGTGCAGCGCGGCCTCATCCTGAACGAGCTGCCGACGGCAACGCCGACGACGCCGACGACGCCCACGGCCACACGGACGCCAAGCCCGAGCGAAGCCTCTACATCGCCGCCCAGCAGTGTCGAAGCCGCGCCGACGCAGCCCAACACCGAAGCAGCTCCGACACCGCCGAGCTCGCGCACGCCGACTCCGCCAACACCTGGGACCAACCCCGCCGAGTGAACCGACCCCGCCGAGGCGGCGGCGCTCTGTTTTTTTGTAACGCCAGACTACGCCCGATCGCCGGATTTGCGGCGTCTTTTGAGAGCGGGAACGACCAAGTTTGAATATACCGCGTCTTGGGGCCCGATCGCCGAATTTGCGGCGTCTTTTGAGAGCGGGAACGACCAAGTTTGAATATACTGCGTCCTGGGGCCGGCGCGTAGGTGCGTGACTGGGAGCTAGCTCGCCCCAGAGGCCGAACTAGCGCCGGCACGCCCCCAGGATGTTCAATTTAGTCGCCCTGGGGGGCCAAACGGCTGGAGATGCCCTTATATATCAGCATTAGGTCTCAGCCATGTCGAGATGCCACAGAATCGTGTGCCCACAGAGGTCTCGGCAATTGCTACATATCAGTACCCAAAATACATAGAGGTCATAATCACAGGACATTACAGATACTGATCAAACTACTAAAAAGTTCCAACATCGTATAACTGGTTTGCTTCAGTCCTTAGTCTTAGCATAGGGACTTGGTCGCCTGATTTCATCTTTTTCGCACCTTCACTTGAGCTATGAAATCTAAAACAAAAAAGCTCATAAATAATGACATGTAACGAAATCATTGTAGCAAATAAAAGAACACAAAATAGTTGCTACTTTCCCCACAGCCTTGCTAATTAATACATATTTCAGTATTTTTTGAACACATGAATGATAGATACTTGTATCAAATGAATACAGTTGTGACCACTTTCAACTAAAAACTGTACTTGTTATACATCGCGCGTCGAGCGTGGTAAGCAAACTGATGTCAACATCCACTCAGAAAAAAACTGTACTTTTTTGACGGGCAATGGCAGGAGCACTGCCAAAAGCTCCAAAGCTCCAAAGCTCCAAAGCTCCAAAGGCTCCAAAGTACAGTATAGAACACTGTCGGTGAACCCTGAAGGATTCAGGCAGAGCACCACGAACTCTAACTGAACAAAACAGAGAAAATGGTCCAGGAAAATAAGAAGAAAAGATAGAAGGGCAAGACCTCAAGTGACAGCCTCCCAAAACTTTACTTGCCATAGGATTTTGGTAGTAGTTTTCAATTTCGAATTCTCTTCGTTGTGCCATAAGTAAGCAATAATTGCTCACAGCAGGTGATAAAATGAGTAGGTATTTCGTTGTGACAAAATTGATTATGCTATTGGCACCGACAGTTACTGAAACAGCGGTGATCTCTTTCTATCATCAGCGGTGAGACTCTACTTAAATTTAAATGCAGAGCTTGGCAATTTGCATGCAAGGTGGACACAACTTCAACTGCACAGATGTGCCATTTTTATTTTTTATTATACAAATGTGGTAGATATCATTTTAATTCAAATTATGACATCACAAAAACAGTCAAGCAATTTATTGTACTCTTCTAATCTATTAGAACGCCATTATCACCACTACTAAGCTGAACAAATACCACTCGGCATAAATAACAAACAAAGCAACAGCTTGCACGCGGGGCACAAATATAAATCTGAGGTGCAAATACCTGATGGGATTTTAAGAACTTAGGAAGTTCTGAGGGAAGAAAGGTTTGGAGAAAAGTGGCGTTTCGCCGAACCATGTCAGCGTCTTTGCCCAAGAGGTCTTCCTTTCCATTAATATATGGATGAATTGGAAGCAGCCTTTTGGTACTCATATCAAGAGTAACTACGGAAACCTTGTTAACATGTTCCAGACGCTCTGACATCAGAAAATATACCACATTTGGGTCCTCCATACTTACAACAGGATGCTTCAGAAGTTCATGCGGGAGTTCAGGGTTGATACTCCACAATTCATAGCATGTGATGAAGAAAAGCATATCCCACTCCATGCCACCACTCTGTGTTATCCTCAAAGCGTAGTAGGCGATAGTGAAACCCTCCTTGTCACCAGAGCCTAGTGGATCAATAATGTTACTATCCTCACAGACTACATCAACAAACCTCAGCTCATCACAACCCATGCTGCCTTTGGTTACACCCACAACGCGGCTGGCCTCCTGAAATCTCAATGGAGGTTGATGTAAGAAGGGCTCGAGTATAGGTAGCCGGAGATAAAAAATGTCAGGCTTTTGTTTGAACACCTCACAGAATATGATACCTCCCCCACCGTAATTAACCCAACACAAATACTTGTTGAACGGAACCACTCTATCGGTTCTCCAATTTTCCAAATCAGATCTTTCATGCCCTTCGCACTGGATCGGCAGCCACTTCTCACTCTTCCATTCGTGACGACGATTGCTTACTTTGGAGCGGAGGACACACAGCTCAGCCTCAATCTTGCCCCACTCGTCGTTGGATCTACGGAAGTTCAACTGCGCCAAGGCGAATTCTTCTTCTCCGCGGCACAAGATGCTAACGGGGTTAAGATCAAACGAGCGCGTCGTGGTCACCTTCTTCCCATCCCTCCAATCCAAGAGCCCAGGTATGTCACACTTGGGGATCTTTTGGAGCAGCAGCGACCGCTGGGACGGCGAGGATTGAGCTCCGCAGATGAAGTGGTCCTGTCGGAAATCCACGAAGGGGGCCTCGCGGATGATTAGAGGTTCTGGGGTAAGCCTGAACAGGACGAGATTGCGGTGTGCCGCTACGAGAACGCACTGAGAGCCTTCCTTTGGGCCGCCCGGCCACTGCAGGTAGAGGCGGGAGATGCCCGGGGGCTGGAGAACGAGGAAGGCGACGGAGAAGCTGCCGCCGTGCGAGCTGGTGCCGTCGGCCTTGATGAAGGGCGCGCCCTCGCTGTCCGGGAAGGACTCCCTGCAGAACACGAAGCGCTCGAGCATCATCCAGTCGGGGAGGAAGGCGGCCATGGCTGGAGATTTTCTTTTGCGGGGTTGCAGGGGGGCGAGGCTTGCCTGCTCCCTTCGGCCTCGTTCGGTTACGCTACGCCCACCCCCGCGTGGTTTTGAGTCCAATCCACGGGGTTCGGGGAGGGCGGCGGCCATGGGAGCTCCTATGTGCCGCTTATTGCGGCACACAGTCGGACTTCGCACAGGGGACCGTCAGACTGGGCCGGCCCACCTGTAGCGTGTAGCGGGGCGTGTGCGGATACTGTAGCGGGTAGCGGGCGAATAATCCGCAAAAAATTACACGCGGCTGGAGGACGAGGAAGGCGACGGAGAAGCTGCCGCCGTGCGAGCTGGTGCCGTCGGCCTTGATGAAGGGCGCGCCCTCGCTGTCCGGGAAGGACTCCCTGCAGAACACGAAGCGCTCGAGCATCATCCAGTCGGGGAGGGAGGCGGCCATGGCTGGAGATTTTCTTTTGCGGGGTTGCAAGGGGGCGAGGCTTGCCTGCTCCCTTCGGCCTCGTTCGGTTACGCTACGCCCACCCCCGCGTGGTTTTGAGTCCAATCCACGGGGTTCGAGGAGGGCGGCGGCCCGCTTATTGCGGCACACAGTCGGACTTCGCACAGGGGACCGTCAGACTGGGCCGGCCCACCTATAGCGTGTAGCGGGGCGTGTGCGGATACTGTAGCGGGCGAATAATCCGCAAAAAATTACACGCGGTGCAGTGGGATCGAACCATGGACCTCCTGCTACGCTCTATAGTTCATATCCACTTGACCTAATATCAGTTACTGACTGATACAACAGCGCAAACCTTTATGAAGGAACGCCAACAACAGATACGATTTTTAAAAAAGTTCAAACGCAACCTTTTCTCTGCAAACGTGCTTATTATTTTGAAACGTGATTTCCTAAAACATAGTAAATAGTATTTCCGAAAAAGAATTACTATTTTTTAAAAACCCAAACAGTTTCCTAAAACATAAAATATTTTTTGGAAAATCTGAACTATTCTTGAAAACATCAACATGTTTTTAATCATTGAACAATTTTCAGAAACGGGAACATATTTTCAAAACTTTGAGCGAAGTTTACAAACACGAATATTTTTTTAAACTTTGAACAAATTCAAAAGTACAAACATTTTTAGGATCTACGAACAAAAATTGCAGTCGGGTACATTTGGAAAATCCGAGAAAAATTGGAGAAGAGCGAACATTTTATGAAAACGGGAACATTTTAAACTCCTGAACAAAATATTAAAACGCGAACAATTTTTGAATACACCAACATTTTTTTATACTCCGGAACGAATTTTGTAAATGGGAACATTTTCTGAAAATCCTGATTTTTTAAAAAAACTCAAAAAAAATTGAAAACACGAACATTTCAAACTCCTGAACAAAAATATAAAAAGGTGAACAATTATTGAAAATACGAACATTTTTCTAAAGTCCGGAACAAATTTGGAAATGAGAACATTTTATGAAACTCTTGATTTTTTTTAAAACACAAACATTTATTGAAAATGGGAACATTTTAAACTCCCAGACAAAAGAAAAAACGCGAACAATATTTGAAAACATGAACATCTTTTTAAACTCCAAAACAAATTTTGAAAATGGGAACATTTTCTGAAACTCTTGAATTTTTTTTAAAACACATACATTTATTAAAAACGGGAACAATTTTTGTAACTGGAACATTTTTTGAAACTCCAAAAAAAATGAAAACATGAACAATTTTTGGAATTTGTGAACAGTTTCTAATTCATGAACAAAATTAGAAATTGGGAACATTTTTTGAAGTTTCCAAACTTTTTTGTATATGTGAACAAATTTTCATAACATGAAAAGTTTCAAATTTGTGAACAAAATTCGATATTGGGAGCATTTTCTAAAGTTCCTGAAGATTTTTTGAATTTGCGAACAATTTCCAAAACATGAGCACTTTTCAAATTGTGAACAAAATTTAGAAAAGGAACATTTTTGAAATTCCCCAAAATTGTCGACTTTGTGAACAGAAAACTAAAACGCGAACACTTTTAGAATTTCTGTGAATTTGTTGAAAACGGAAAATAAACTCGAAATAGGAAATAAAAAAGAAAGAAAGGAAAAAGAGAAACAGAAAAAGGAACAGAAAAACGATAGAAAAGAAAAATAAAAAAGAAATAGAAAAACCAGTTCATGAACCGTCTAGAAGGTTCCCAAAACCGGAAAAACCGGCTGGAACCTTCCAGAAGGTTCCCAAAGTAAGAATGGTTGAACACACGCGTAGCTTCTAAACGGGCCGGCCCGTCTTGATCGAAGGTGTGCGGTACCCCGACATTTTGACGCAGCGAGCGGCAAATAGGGTATTCCGGCGGCCATGGCTGGAGAGAATTTCTTTTGCGGGGTTAAACAGGTCGGGCTAACCAGGCCGGTCTGTGAGCACGCCGGCATGGCCCATGATGAGCCAGGCACGGCACGTGCCTAAACGGGCCAGGCGCCGACACGCGGCATGCCCTAGGCCGTGCTTGGACTGCTAGCATGAGCACGCGAGCCGGCACGGCACGACTCAATTATGGTTTATTTATTTATTTTTTCTATACATCTCTAATGGCCCAACAGGTAAAAATAGGCAAAAAACGCCCAGTGCGTCAAATAGCAGAAACTAGCGGGCCTAGTGTGCCGATGGACCGGCCTGATTAGTAGTTGGGCCATGCCTGGGCTGCGACCTCCCGCCCGTGGGCCGGCACGGCACGGCCCGACCCGCGGTAAACGTGCCTGGTACGACACGGCACGCGACGGCATGACTAATAGTCGGGCCGTGCTGTGCCGGCCCGTTTGACCATGTATGTTAAACACGCGGAAGGAGTATAACCAGCGAACGTTCGCCAACATCTCATACTCGAACGTCTGTTTGCTTTGAAGCGTAAGAGTAATGCGGGTAGGTCAATCGAATTGAGTGAGATAGCGAGTTCTTAGCTGGTTTTGTAACTTTTTTGCGGGAAAAACTTCCTATTTATGAATCTTCAATCATGACAACACAACGAACATTGAAAAAAGTAACTAACGCCCACACGTGCGGCAGCTTGCATATCACCCATACGCCTCCTTTAACACTCATTTTGCCACATGTGAACAGATGACATCAGCAGGAATCTTTTTGGTTTTCGGCTTAAAAATGTTTTATCTCCTAATTAAAAAATTGAATTAGAAATTTGTTTTCACCATTAAATCTGTCTCGATGAGATCCTCAAAACTAGACCTCATGTTGATATGTTTCGACGAATTTTTTTCCCCAAAAGTTGCCATGATATTTACACTGTAGTTGCAGTGCTTAAACTAAAGTTGCCATATGGCAATTTCAGTTTGTAGTGCATGGCAATTTTAGTATTTTGATGATGAAAACTCCAGTATTTTGATCATAAAAATTATTTTTTGTATGAACCATGGCAATTTTAAGTGCATGTATCATGGCAATTTTAGTTTATGGTTCATGGCAAGTCTAGTTTCTTAATTTCCTATTTTATAATATGTCAAAATTTAGTTTTAAATGTAGAAAAAAATAGCTGAAACATATCATGACAACTTCAGTGTAAACACCATGGCAATTCATGTGCACTAGACATGGCAACTTTTAACCCCAAAAAAATTCATCAAAATATATTGATATGAGATCTAGTTTGGGAGATCTTGTCGCAAGGGATTTAATGGTAAAAACGGATCTTCAATTGGATTTTTCATTTAAGAGATAAAATATTTTAAAAACTGCAAATCAAAAAAGATTCCCACATGCATGCATGCGGTGGCATGGCGCAGTCTGTGTATTATAAGGCGTGTGGGCGGGTTTGGCTCCCACCACACGTGTGGGTGTTAGCGTTGTCCATAAAAATTCGGAAAAACTAATGCCCACATATGTGGGCGTTTGCAGATCGCCCACACGCCTCCATCACACTCATTTTGCCACGTATGAATAGATGACATCAGCAGAAATCTTTTTGGTTTTCGGCTTAAAAATGTTTTATCTCCTAAATAAAAAGGCAAACTAAAATCCGTTTTCACCATTAAATCCGTCTCGACGAGATCTTCAAAACTAGACCCCATGTTGATATGTTTCAACGAATTTTTTTTGCCCAGAAGTTGTCATGATGTTTACACTATAGTTGCCATAGTGCTTAAACTAAAGTTGCCATATGGCAATTTTAGTTTGTAGATCATGGCAATTTTAGTTTTGATGATGGCAATTCCAGTACTTTGACCATGAAAATATTTTTTTATTGAACCATGGCAATTTTAAGTGCATGTATCATGACAATTTTAGTTTATGGTGCATGACAAGTCTAGTTTCTTAATTCTCTATTTTATAATATGTTAAAATTTATTTTTAAATGTAAAAGAAAATAGTTGAAACATATAATGGCAACTTCAGTGTAAATATCATGGCTATTCATGTGCAATAGACATGGCAACTTTTAACCCAAAAAAAATTTCGTCGAAATATATCGATATGAGATCTAGTTTTGAAGATCTCGTCGTGAGGGATTTAATGGTGAAAACGGATCTTCAATCGAATTTTTCATTTAAGAGATAAAATATTTTAAAAATAAAAATCCGAAAAAAATCTCGCATGCATGCATGCGATGACGTGGCAATCTATTTGCATTAGAGACGTGTGGTGCGTCTTCTTTCCTGCCACACGTGTGACATTTATCGACGTCCTAAAAATTACATCTAGATCAGTAGATTACTTAACGGAAACCTTATACGTGTCAAAAAAAGATGATGTCACGAACAATATGACCTTTTCTGCCACGAGAAACAAGTTTCGGTCATACAGATGCAGGATGGCTTGTGCCCAAACTCTACAAACAAGTTTGGGATGGGCTACGGGGTGGCGTCGGCTGAGCATTCCACTGCTATATATCACGCTGATGCCATGAAATCATCAAGAACTTAACTCTAAAAAGAAATCATCAAAAAATTTGCTCTCGCATGCCCTGGAGTGAAATTCGAATATGCATTGTGGGTCACGCGGGAAGAGTAGAAGGAGAAGGTTCATTCTCTTGCATTGCCTAATAACAATGGGCGAACGTATGTTGATATATATGCAAAAGGAAAAAAAGTATGCCGACATAGCTTTTCTGACCGACGAGGCTTCAAACCGTTTGTGGGCCACCTTGGAGGTTCGCAAAACTACATATCATCGATAGAGCCGTGTCGAGCTCGGGTGAGGAGGTGATCCGTCATTCTTTTCTTCAGTGGATGTTGTGGTGGTGTCAAAGGTAGGTCACGAGCGTTGGTGTAAGCTCAGAGATGTTCTGCTATCTTTTTAGTTTTGTCATGTCGATTCTTACGTGACGTGTACTTTAATCATTATGATATGGATGGGACACGCCACATGTATTACAATGAAAAAAAGGACTTCAAACCGTGCGATTGACTCGGCAGCCGCCCGTGCGCGTGTGATGACCTGCTGCGTGTTAGTTGGATCGTGATGAGCTCCCATCAGGCCGCAGTGGAATCCGAATTAGGAAATGTAGAGTGTTTATGGAAGGTTCCAAAGAGTCCCGCGACATGTGCATACTTTGCAAGGAAACATTGGACGAAGTATCCAGGGAAGGTCTAAGGCCTTGCTTCGAATGAGTGTAAATTTATACATATGTATATATTTTACAGGTGTAAATTACTGATCAACACTTGTTTTTTGCATGGAAAGAAAACGACGGGATGAGATGTGTATCCTCAAGCGACGAGAAACGGAGCAGAAACGCTATTCCAAACAGGGCCTAAGACCGCGCTTGGATTCGTTGTAATCAAATACAGAGGTGTTTATTTTACACCTGTATCTCACCTTCCGCTCAGCAAAATTTTTTTGCATGTACTTTACAGATGTATTTGAAATGGACACAACAAACCAAACAGGGCCTAAATAACAAGCACGGGACCTGCCAGAGCTTGCCGCCATAACCACGCACTACCTTCTCCTAGCATGGGCTCTCCCAACTTGGTCGGACCGACCAGCGACATGGACAAGGTGTCATGGGTCATCTTCATCCCCTACAACGAAGCTCACCGCACCATCCGCGTATTAGAGATCGACCAAGGTCCCCGCTAGGAGACAACCATCTGCATATGCGACCGTGTGGAAGCGATTCGCCGCACCGGCAGGTCCGAGGAGGAGAAGGTCCACCATTGTAGTTCTCGTTGGGTACGTATGCGTTTCGGTCGTATATTCGTACCTTCAGTTTCAAGCGGCCGAGAGTATTGATATCTGATGCAATATTCTTTGCCTTGTACGGGCAGCTCTTATACATCATCATCTCTGTGCTGATGGAGGTCGTGATATTCTTTGGCACGCACTCGTTATTCCCGTACAATGCAAAGGCCATGTTGGCTATCAGCGTAATTTTCTCGTCTCTGTTTTCGTCCTTGATAATACTTTTGATATGCGTTTGCAATACAAGAGATAGTTTTTAACGAAAAAGGGTTTTCTCCCGCTTTATATTATAAAGCAACCGCACCAACATCATCAACATCCATCAACATCAACGGTTCAAGGTTCAAACAAAAGAAAAGGCAAAAAGTGTAAGAGGTCTGAAAGCACAAGTGCTCCCTAGGTGATTTTGGTAATTAATGTCAACATATCTTTTGTTGGACTAATAGTTTTATCCAGTATATTTCAGATAAGTCCAACAGTGGCATGGGAAGGACAAGAGGATGTGGAACCTCCTCAAAATGTTAAGTACAAGGATTGGCAAAAGCTCAAGACTCTACATTTTTGTTTAAGTGATCCAAGATCACATTGAGTCCATAGGAAAGCCAATACTATTAAAAGGGGATGAGGTGTTGCTTAATGACCTTGTTGCTCAAGTACTTAGTTATATTGTTCCAAAACCCTCAGCCACTTTCTCTATCAAAATATGTCCAAAAATTTCCAACTCGGCCCCACTGATATTTCCCACCCGGAGCCACCGAGTTTATCTAGACTTAGCCACAACCAAAAGCCTAACAATTTGGTTCCACCGATATGGATCTCAGTCCCACCGAGATGGCCTTGCCAGCGCTCTGTGACTTGTTGCATTCACTTCGTTCTCACCGAGATGTTGCAATCACTCCCACTGAGTTGGCTTGACCGATTCTCTGTTGCTCGTTGCTTCATTTCGGTCCCATCATGACGATGCAACCGGCGCCATCGAGATGAGGTTTGCCCTAAGCCCTTGCATATCGGTCACACTAAGTTTTTCCTGTCGGTCCCACTGAGATTCCTAACGTTCATATCGTTTACACATATTGGTGCCACCTAGATTTCTGATCGGTGCTACCGAGTTGGGTCAAAAGTGTGTAACAGTTCGATTTTGTGTGGAGGCTATATATAGCCCCTCCATCCCTTTTTCCTCATGGAGGAGTGCCATCAGAACATGCCTACATTTCCACCATTCATTTTCTGGGAGATAACCACCTACTCATGTGTTGAGATCAAGAGAATCCATTCCTACCATTTGAACCTTGATTTCCATCCTTCCCCAAGTTGCTTTCCACTCAAATCCTTCTTCCAGCATAGCCAAATCTGTGAGAGAGAGTTGAGTGTTGGTGAGACTATCATTTGAAGCACAAGAGCAAGAAATTCATCATCAATACACCGTCTATTACCTTTTGGGGAGTGGTGTCTCCTAGATGGTTAGGTGTCGCTTGGGAGCCTTCGACATGATGTGGAGTTGAACCAAGAAGTTTGTAAGGGCAAGGAGATCACCTACTTCGTGAAGATCTACCCGAGTGAGGCAAGTCCTTCATGGACGATGGCCATGGTGGGATAGACAAGATTGCTTCTTCATGGACTCTTCGTGGGTGGAGCCCTCCGTGGACTCACGCAGCCATTACCCTTCTGTTGGGAAACCTGTTGGGGAACGTAGTAATTTCAAAAAAATTCCTACGCACACGCAAGATCATGGTGATGGCATAGCAACGAGAGGGGAGAGTGTTGTCCACGTACCCTCGTAGACCGTAAGCGGAAGCGTTATGACAACGCGGTTGATGTAGTCGTACGTCTTCACGATCCGACCGATCCAAGTACCGAACGTACGGCACCTCCGAGTTTAGCACACGTTCAGCTCGATGACGATCCCCGGACTCCAATCCAGCAAAGTGTCGGGGATGAGTTCCTTCAGCACAACAGCGTGGTGACGATGATGATGCTCTACCGGTGCAGGGCTTCGCCTAAACTCCGCGACGATATGACTGAGGTGGAATATGGTGGAGGGGGGCACCGCACACGGCTAAGGAACGATCCGTAGATCAACTTGTGTGTCTCTAAGGTGCCCCCCTGCCCCCGTATATAAAGGAGCAAGGGGGGGGGGTGCGGTCGGCCCTAGGAGGAGGCGCGCCGGAGGAGTCCTACTCCCACCGGGAGTAGGACTCCCCCCCTTCCCTAGTTGGACTAGGACTTGAGGGGAAGGAGGAGAGGGGGGAAAGGAAAGGGGGGGGGGGCGCCCCCCCTCCTTGTCCTATTCGGACTTGGGGGGGGAGGGGCGCACGGCTGCCCCTTGGCCCCTTCTCCTCTTCCTTCACTAGGCCCACTAAGGCCCATTAGGTTACCGGGGGGTTTCGGTAACCTCCCGGTACTCCGGTAAAATGCCGATTTCACCCGGAACACTTGCGATGTCCAAACATAGGCTTCCAATATATCAATCTTTATGTCTCGACCATTTCGAGACTCCTCGTCATGTCCGTGATCACATCCGGGACTCCGAACAAACTTCGGTACATCAAAACTTATAAACTCACAATAAAACTGTCATCGTAACGTTAAGCGTGCGGACCCTACGGGTTCGAGAACTATGTAGACATGACCTAGAACTATTCTCGGTCAATAACCAATAGCGGAACCTGGATGCCCATATTAGCTCCTACATATTCTACGAAGATCTTTATCGGTCAAACCGCATAACAACATACGTTGTTCCCTTTGTCATCGGTATGTTACTTGCTCGAGATTCGATCATCGGTATCCAATACCTAGTTCAATCTCGTTACCGGCAAGTCTCTTTACTCGTTACGTAATGCATCATTCCGTAACTAACTCATTAGCTACATTGCTTGCAAGGCTTATAGTGATGTGCATTACCGAGAGGGCCCAGAGATACCTCTCCGACAATCGGAGTGACAAAACCTAATCTCGAAATACGCCAACCCAACATGTACCTTTGGAGACACCTGTAGTACTCCTTTATAATCACCCAGTTACGTTGTGACGTTTGGTAGCACCCAAAGTGTTCCTCCGGTAAACGGGAGTTGCATAATCTCATAGTTACAGGAACATGTATAAGTCATGAAGAAAGCAATAGCAATATACTAAACGATCAAGTGCTAGGCTAACGGAATGGGTCATGTCAATCACATCATTCTCCTAATGATGTGATCCCATTAATCAAATGACAACACATGCCTATGGTTAGGAAACATAACCATCTTTGATTAATGAGCTAGTCAAGTAAAGGCATACTAGTGACGTTATGTTTATCTATGTATTCACACATGTATCATGTTTCCGGTTAATACAATTCTAGCATGAATAATAAACATTTATCATGATATGAGGAAATAAATAATAACTTTATTATTGCCTCTAGGGCATATTTCCTTCAGTCTCCCACTTGCACTAGAGTCAATAATCTAGATTACACAGTAATGATTCTAACACCCATGGAGTCTTGGTGCTGATCATGTTTTGCTCGTGAGAGAGGCTTAGTCAATGGGTCTGCAACATTCTGATCCGTATGTATCTTGCAAATTTCTATGTCTCCCACTTAGACTTGGTCCCGGATGGAATTGAAGCGTCTTTTGATGTGCTTGGTCCTCTTGTGAAATCTGGATTCCTTTGCTAAGGCAATTGCACCAGTATTGTCACAGAAGATCTTCATTGGTCCCGATGCACTAGGTATGACACCTAGATCGGAAATGAACTCCTTCATCCAGACTCCTTCATTTGCTGCTTCCGAAGCAGCTATGTACTCCGCTTCACATGTAGATCCCGCCACGACGCTTTGTTTAGAACTGCACCAACTTACAGCTCCACCGTTTAATAAAAACACGTATCCGGTTTGCGATTTAGAATCGTCCGGATCAGTGTCAAAGCTTGCATCGACGTAACCATTTACGACTAGCTCTTTGTCACCTCCATATACGAGAAACATATCCTTAGTCCTTTTCAGGTATTTCAGGATGTTCTTGACCGCTGTCCAGTGATCCACTCCTGGATTACTTTGGTACCTTCCTGCCAAGCTTATTGCTAAGCACACATCAGGTCTGGTACACAACATTGCATACATGATAGAGCCTATGGCTGAAGCATAGGGAACATCTTTCATTTTCTCTCTATCTTCTGCTGTGGTCGGGCATTGAGTCTGACTCAACTTCACACCTTGTAGCACGGGCAAGAACCCTTTCTTTGCCTGATCCATTTTGAACTTTTTCAAAACTTTATCAAGGTATGTGCTTTCTGGAAGTCCAATTAAGCGTCTTGATCTATCTCTATAAATCTTGATGTCCAATATGTAAGCAGCTTCCCGAGGTCTTTCATTGAAAAACTTTTATTCAAGTATCCCTTTATGCTATCCAGAAATTCTATATCATTTCCAATTAATAATATGTCATCTACATATAATATCAGAAATGCTACAGAGCTCCCACTCACTTTCTTGTAAATACAGGCTTCTCCAAAAGTCTGTATAAAACCATATGCTTTGATCACACTATCAAAGCGTTTATTCCAACTCCGAGATGCTTGCACCAGTCCATAGATGGATCGCTGGAGTTTGCATACTTTGTTAGCACCTTTTGGATCAACAAAACCTTCTGGTTGCATCATATACAACTCTTCTTCCAGAAATCCATTCAAGAATGCAGTTTTGACATCCATTTACCAAATTTCATAATCATAAAATGCGGCAATTGCTAACATGATTCGGACAGACTTAAGCATCGCTACGGGTGAGAAAGTCTCATCGTAGTCAACCCCTTGAACTTGTCGAAAACCTTTTGCAACAAGTCGAGCTTTATAGACAGTTACATTACCATCAGCGTCAGTCTTCTTCTTAAAGATCCATTTATTCTCAATGGCTTGCCGATCATCGGGCAAGTCAACCAAAGTCCATACTTTGTTCTCATACATGGATCCCATCTCAGATTTCATGGACTCTAGCCATTTTGCGGAATCTGGGCTCATCATCGCTTCCTCATAGTTCGTAGGTTCGTCATGGTCAAGTAACATGACTTCCAGAATAGGATTACCGTACCACTCTGGTGTGGATCTTACTCTGGTAGACCTACGAGGTTCAGTAGAAACTTGATCTGAAGTTTCATGATCAATATCATTAGCTTCCTCACTAATTGGTGTAGTTGTCACAGGAACCGGTTCTTGTGATGAACTACTTTCCAATAAGGGAGCAGGTATAGTTACCTCATCAAGTTCTACTTTCCTTCCACTCACTTCTTTCGAGAGAAACTCCTTCTCTAGAAAGGATCCAAATTTTGCAACGAAAATCTTGCCTTCAGATCTGTGATAGAAGGTGTACCCAACAGTCTCTTTTGGGTATCCTATGAAGACACATTTCTCCGATTTGGGTTCGAGCTTATCTGGTTGAAGTTTCTTCACATAAGCATCGCAGCCCCAAACTTTAAGAAACGACAACTTTGGTTTCTTGCCAAACCACAGTTCATGAGGCGTTGTCTTAACGGATTTTGATGGTGCCCTATTTAACGTGAATGCGGCCGTCTCTAAAGCATAACCCCAAAATGATAGCGGTAGATCAGTAAGAGACATCATAGATCGCACCATATATAGTAAAGTATGATTACGATGTTCGGACACACCATTTCGTTGTGGTGTTCCGGGTGGCGTGAGTTGCGAAACTATTCCGCATTGTTTTAAATGTAGACCAAACTCGTAACTCGAATATTCTCCTCCACGATCAGATCGTAGAAATTTTATTTTCTTGTTATGATGATTTTCCACTTCACTCTGAAATTCTTTGAACTTTTCAAATGTTTCAGACTTGTGTTTCATTAAGTAGATATACCCATATCTGCTCAAATCATCTGTGAAGGTGGGAAAATAACGATACCTGCCGCGAGCCTCAACATTCATTGGACCACAAACATCAGTATGTATGATTTCCAACAAATCAGTTACTCGCTCGATAGTTCCGGAGAACGGCGTTTTAGTCATCTTGCCCATGAGGCATGGTTCGCAAGTACCAAGTGATTCATAATCAAGTGATTCCAAAAGCCCATCAGTATGGAGTTTCTTCATGCGCTTTACACTGATATGACCTAAACAGCAGTGCCACAAATAAGTTGCACTATCATTATCAACTCTGCATCTTTTGGTTTCAACACTATGAATATGTGTATCACTACTATCAAGATTCAACAAAAATAGACCACTCTTCAAGGGTGCATGACCATAAAAGATATTACTCATATAAATAGAACAACCATTATTCTCTGACTTAAATGAATAACCGTCTCGCATCAAACAAGATCCAGATATAATGTTCATGCTCAACGCTGGCACCAAATAACAATTATTTAGGTCTAAAACTAATCCCGATGGTAGATGTAGAGGTAGCGTGCCGACCGCGATCACATCGACTTTGGAACCATTTCCCACGCGCATCGTCACCTCGTCCTTAGCCAATCTTCGCTTAATCCGTAGTCCCTGTTTCGAGTTGCAAATATTAGCAACAGAACCAGTATCAAATACCCAGGTGCTACTGCGAGCATTAGTAAGGTACACATCAATAACATGTATATCACATATACCTTTGTTCACTTTGCCATCCTTCTTATCCGCCAAATACTTGGGGCAGTTCCGCTTCTAGTGTCCAGTCTGCTTGCAGTAGAAGCACTCAGTCTCAGGCTTAGGTCCAGAGTTGGGTTTCTTCTCTTGAGCAGCAACTTGTTTGCTGTTCTTCTTGAAGTTCCCCTTCTTCTTCCCTTTGCCCCTTTTCTTGAAACTGGTGCTCTTGTTAACCATCAACACTTGATGCTCCTTCTTGATTTCTACCTCCGTAGCTTTTAGCATTGCGAAGAGCTCGGGAATAGTCTTGTCCATCCCTTGCATATTATAGTTCATCATGAAGCTCTTGTAGCTTGGTGGCAGTGATTGAAGAATTCTGTCAATGACACTATCATCAGGAAGATTAACTCCCAGTTGAATCAAGTGATTATTATACCCAGAAATTTTGAGTATGTGTTCACTGACAGAACTATTCTCCTCCATCTTGCAGCTATAGAACTTATTGGAGACTTCATATCTCTCGATCAGGGCATTTGCTTGAAATATTAACTTCAACTCCTGGAACATCTCATATGCTCCATGACGTTCAAAACGTCGTTGAAGACCCGGTTCTAAGCCGTAAAGCATGGCACACCGAACTATCGAGTAGTCATCAGCTTTGCTCTACCAAACGTTCTTAACGTTGTCAGTTGCATCAGCAACAGGCCTGGCACCTAGCGGTGCTGCCAGGACATAATTCTTCTGTGCAGCAATGAGGATAATCCTCAGGTTACAGACCCAGTCCGTGTAATTGCTGCCATCATCTTTCAACTTTGATTTCTCAAGGAACGCATTAAAATTCAACGGAACAACAGCACGAGCCATCTGTCTACAACAAACATAGACAAGCAAAATACTATCAGGTACTAAGTTCATGATAAATTTAAGTTCAATTAATCATATTACTTAAGAACTCCCACTTAGATAGACATCCCTCTAATCCTCTAAGTGATTACGTGATCCATATCAACTACACCATGTCCGATCGTCACGTGAGATGGAGTAGTTTCAACGGTGAACATCAATATGTTGATCATATCTACTATATGATTCACGCTCGACCTTTCGGTCTCCGTGTTCCGAGGCCATATCTGTTATATGCTAGGCTCATCAAGTTTAACCTGAGTATTCCGCATATGCAACTGTTTTGCACCCGTTGTATTTGAACGTAGAGCCTATGACACCCGATCATCACGTGGTGTCTCAGCACGAAGAACTTTCGCAACGGTGCATACTCAGGGAGAACACTTCTTGATAATTTTAGTGAGAGATCATCTTAAAATGCTACCGTCAATCAAAGCAAGATAAGATGCATAAAGGATAAACATCACATGCAATCAATATAAGTGATATGATATGGCCATCATCATCTTGTGCTTGTGATCTCCATCTTCGAAGCACCGTCGTGATCACCATCGTCACCGGCGCGACACCTTGTTCTCCATCGTAGCATCATTGTCGTTATGCCATCTATTGCTTCTATGACTATCGCTACCGCTTAGTGATAAACTAAAGAAATTACAGGGCATTTGCATTTCATACAATAAAGCGACAACCATATGGCTCCTGCTAGTTGCCGATAACTTCGGTTACAAAACACGATCATCTCATACAAAAAATATAGCATCACGTCTTGACCATATCACATCACAACATGCCCTACAAAAACAAGTTAGACGTCCACTACTTTGTTGTTGCAAATTTTACGTGGCTGCTACGGGCTTAGCAAGAACCGTTCTTACCTACGCATCGAAACCACAACGATAGTTTGTCAAGTTGGTGCTGTTTTAACCTTCGCAAGGACCGGGCGTAGCCACACTCGATTCAGCTAAAGTGAGAGAGACAAACACCCGCCAGCCACCTTTAAGCATGAGTGCTCGTAACGGTGAAACCAGTCTCGCGTAAGCGTACGCGTAATGTCGGTCCGGGCCGCTTCATCTCACAATACCGCCGAACCAAAGTATGACATGCTGGTAAGCAGTATGACTTGTATCGCCCACAACTCACTTGTGTTCTACTCGTGCATATGACATCTACGCATAAAACCTGGCTCTGATACCACTGTTGGGGAACGTAGTAATTTCAAAAAAATTCCTATGCACACGCAAGATCATGGTGATGGCATAGCAACGAGAGGGGAGAGTATTGTCCATGTACCCTCGTAGACCGTAAGCGGAAGCGTTATGACAACGCGGTTGATGTAGTCGTACGTCTTCACGATCCGACCGATCCAAGTACCGAACGTACGGCACCTCCGAGTTCAGCACACGTTCAGCTCGATGACGATCCTCGGACTCCGATCCAGCAAAGTGTCGGGGATGAGTGAAAGGATCGATATGGTTGATTAGAGGGGGGGGTGAATAGGCAACTAACAATTTTAAGCTTTTCTTTACCAAATTAAACTTTGCAACAAAATAGGTTGTCTAGATGTGCAACTAAGTGAGCAACCTATATGATGCAATAACAACTAGCACATATGCAAGCAAAGGATGTAACACAAGAAAGCTTGCAAAAGTAAAGGCACGGAATAACCAAGAGTGGAGCCGGTGGAGACGAGGATGTGTTACCGGAGTTCCTTCCTTTTAAGGGGAAGTATGTCTCCGTTAGAGCGGTGTGGAGGCACAATTGTCACATCCCTAGCTTCTGGTGCTGCCTAGTGTTTGCATCATGTTTAATTTTTTGAAACTTGAATTGAGGAAATTTGGAAGCCTCAAAAACCCTAAATAAAAGAAGGGCAAAAACCCTAAAATCTCATTCATTGTTCCAAAATGCTCTTCTTAAATGTTTGATAATTTTGGCAAAGGGTTCTGGTCCCAACCAAAATATTGAACATTTTTAAAGGATTTATTTTTGGGACTTTGAATTTAAATCATTAGCTATTTGAATTTGAATTATATTCATATAATTAGAATATAATTTCAAATACCCCTGAAATATTTTATGAGCTTTTGGAAAAGTCCATCTAGCAAAACAAAAATATTCAGAGGAGTTTTTGGCATTGTTTGAATTATTTTAAATTCAAAACAGTGGCAAAATAAGTTGAAAAATAAAATAGAACAGAAATAAGAGAGAGAGGAGAAACCTACCTGGCCCAGCTCCTCCAGCCACTTACCTGGCGCCACCAACCGGCCCAGCACGGCCCAGCCCACCGCTGCTTCCTCCCCTGTCGTCTTCCTCCCTGCCAGGAGGACGGGCACGAGCCCGGCGCGCGCGGCCACGCGCCCCGGCCACCTCCTCCCTGCCTGGCTGCCTCCTCCTCCCCTGGACGTCTCCTGCAAATCCACGACATCTCCTGGACCCTCCTCGCTCGCTCCCTCACCCTCACTTTCCCCCTGGATCCCTCTCTCTTCCCCACCGAGCAGAGCTCGTCGCCGCCGACGCTGTTACCGCGGCCACAACCACCCCCTTGCTCCCCTGACCTGTCCAAGAGCCCCGGGACATCTTCCTCATCCTCTCCACCAAGCCATGGAACTACGGACGCGCCACAACGTCGCCGGCATCGCCGTTTCCATCACCGGCCGCCGAGGATCTTCACCGTCAATTCGCCACCATCGTCGCTTCCCCGAGCCCGCTAACCATCCCTACGGCACCGCTGTGAGCCCCCGGTCATCTTCCCCCTAATCCCGCCTCCGTTTGATTGCCGTAGCCGCCGCCCCCTTGCTAACAGCAGCCGCCGCCGCATGGGATCGTCGCCGGCGAAACCCCGGTGACCATTTGGTCACGGGCGTGCACCCGTTGTGCTTGCCGCGACCCGTAGAGCCCCTCCAGCGCCTCAGCTCCCTCGTTTGTGAGCAGCAGCGTCGAAACGCCTGACGCCCGAACTCCGGCCGCCGCCAGGAGCTCGTTTCCGGTGAACCCCGGCCTCCCTGTGCCCAGCTGCGTGCGCCCCTAGATGCGCGGGAGCACGGGCTCCCTCTTAGTGCCCTCAGCGCGACCAGCCGCGGGCTGTAGCGCGATCCCGAGCAACTCCGGCGAGGTCTCGCCGTAGCCGTGGTCGCCGGCGTCACTTGCTGACGTGGCTGGCTTAATTAGCCACTAAACACCGCACCATGTCACTGACACCTAGGCCCCATGCTTTAATTAATCTTAGTTTATTTTCTGTTTAGTTTAATCTAATTACAGTGGCCCCACGCGTCAGTTTTGACCGTGCTGACGTGGCCGTTGACTGGGCCCACACGTCAGCGGCACTAACCAGCCCCAGTTGACCCAGACCAGCCCCTGTTGACCTGCTGACGTCATGATGATGTCAGGCTGACGCAGTAATGTTTTCTGGATTTATTTTTATTCAGAAAATTCCAGAAATTGTATAAACTTCTAAAAATCATAGAAATTCAACCGTAGCTCAGAATTAAATAAGTTATATATGAAAAATTATCAGAAAAATTCAGGGAATCCATCTGTACCATTTTCATGCATGTTTGAGCAATGTTTGTCCTCTGTTTGGACAAAACAAATAAAGGGCATTTAAATAATCATATATGGAGTTGGAATTTGAATTATGTATTCAAACCAACTTCATTTAAATCATAGCTAGGTGCATTAGCCCAAAACACATTCATATTGCCATGTCATAGCATGCATCATACTGTGCATTGCATTGATCGTGTTTCTTCTGTGTTTGCCGGTGTTGTTCCCCCTCGGTAGACGCTGTACCGACGATGTAATCGTTGACACTGATGAAGACTCAATGTTATCTTCAGAAGTGCCAGGCAAGCAAAACCCCCTTGTTCATTCCGATACAATCCCACTCTCTCGCTCCTGCTCTCTTTTACTGCATTAGGACAACAATGATTCAACTGTTACATGCTGCGGTAGTTGAACCCCTTTATCCTCTGCATGACCTGTCATTGCCACAGTAAATAGATGAAACCCACTAGCATGAGTAGGAGTTGTTTGAGCCCTGATGTGCCTACTCATTCATGCTTGTTTGTCATGCCTGCTACTGCTTAGAGTTGAGTCAGGTCTGATTCATCGGGGATGAATTGGAAGTGTGTAAACATGTCCTACTGTTGAGAGCTAAGTGTGTGAACACGATTTGGTAAAGGTAGCGGTGAGAGGCCATGTAGGAGTACATGGTGGGTTGTCTCATTGCAGCCGTCCTCAGGAACTGAGTTCTGTGTTTGTGATCCATGAACAATTACTACCACACATTGGGCTCCGGGTGCTCCAAGCTCTCTCGACTTATTAATCAACTTGATCTCTGTCCAGGAGTTGCAACTAGTTTCTGGTGTTTGTAGGTAGTGTTAGTAGTCTACAAAGTGGCACCCGGTACAGGTGGGCTTGGGACAGACTAGGCACCGTGGCACGGTGTACCAAGCGTAGATCCACCCATCGAGGTGGGCTTGGGAACCCTGCTCACATCGTTTGGGGCCGTGAGCGACACCCCAGCCGGATCTCCTTGCGGATGGAACCCGAATAGGCGATAAACCTGGATGAGAGACTTGTATGGTTAGTCAGGTCGTGGCCGACTCCCTCGCCCGGCTTCCGCTTGAAGGTTGCCGAGGTACATGACGTGTACAGGGCGATAAGTGGCGAAAGCGTGTGTGAAGAAGTACACCCCTGCAGGGTTATCATTATCTATTCAAATAGCCGAATTCCTCGGATATGGAAACTTGGACCCCTTGCATAGTTCATAGACAAGTGAAAGTGGATACTTTAAAATACGCAAGATAAGCGTGAGTGCTATGGATGGCGTTCTTGTAGGGAGACGGGAGCGGATCCATAGTGGTGTATTGATATGGTGGATATGTGGACTCGTGTGCGCCACCTCAAAGAGTTACATTGCAGTCGTAGTTCAGGTTAGCCACCGAGTCAAAGCTGGCTTGCTGCAGTTAAACCCCACCATCCCCTTTGTTGATAATGATGCATATGTAGTTAGTTCTGATGTAAGTCTTGCTGGGTACATTTGTACTCACGTTTGCCTATTTTATGTTTTGCAGAGAGACTTTAGTCTCACTAGTAGTTCCGCATGGACTTCGACGTTTAGCTTGTTACCTCAGCTACGATCTTGTGCCCTCGGCAGGATCTGGTAGATAGTCAGGCTTCTCAGCCTTTTTCATTTGTAGATGTCTGTACTCAGACATGTTAAGCTTCCGCTTGTGTTTTGACTTGTATGCTCTGAATGTTGGGTCATGAGACCCATGATTGTAATATCTCGCTCCTCGGAGCCTATTGAATAAATACTTGAGTTGTAGAGTCATGTTGTGATGCCATGTTGTATTTGCACATATCGAGCATATTGTGTGTATGTTATTGAAATGCTTGGTATGTGTGGGATCTGACTATCTAGTTGTTTATCCTTAGTAGCCTCTCTTACCGGGAAATGTCTCCTAGTGTTTCCACTGAGCCATGGTAGCTTGCTACTGCTCCGGAACACTTAGGCTGGCCGGCATGTGTCCTTCTTCGTTCCTGTGTCTGTCCCTTCGGGGAAATGTCACGCGATGAATACCGGAGTCCTGTTAGCCCGCTGCAGCCCGGTTCACCGGAGTCCTGCTAGCCCAGTGCTACAGCCTGGATTCACTCGCTGATGACCGACACGTTCGATGTTGGGTCATGGATGCCTGTCCCTGTAAGTTTGTGCCACTTTGGGTTTACGACTAGCCATGTCAGCCCGGGCTCCTTATCATATGGATGCTAGCGACACTATCATATACGTGTGCCAAAAGGCGCAAACGGTCCCGGGCAAAGGTAAGGCGACACCCGTGGGAATACCGTGCGTGAGGCCGCAAAGTGATATGAGGTGTTACATGCTAGATCGATGTGGCATTGAGTCGGGGTCCTGACAGCTTTGGTATCAGAGCTTGACTGCCTGTAGGATTACCAAGCCAAACTGGTCGAAGTTGTGTCTAGAAATGCTTTAGTTATGTAAGGGAATTGATTGTGGGATGGAACGTAAGGCTCTTTTTACTCCTTACACCTTATGCCCTTCTGCTCTGAGTCATCTTATCTTTCCTACGGGGTTAAGAAACTAGGCTTTCTCTTCTTTCTATCAGGATCACGTGTTACTAATCCGTAGACTTATAAGATTGTTGGATTTAAGCTTGAGTTCAGTTCCTACGACTTCTGTATGTTAACTGTTGATCTCGAAACCTTGATATTGTGCTTCCAAGTGGTTATGCCACCATTTTTGTGAATGTCTCCAATCTTTTCTGAGCATTTACAGCCGTTATGCTGTCCAAGTCATCGCAGGTTTCTAAATAATCTGATGCAATTGCAAAATCCTTCCCTCTGTTTTCGATGACCTTTGGGCCAGGTTAATCACACTAATTGCTGAGTTGAGGTATTTATTGCCTTGGCATATATGTTGGAGCTATTTTATGACCCCAGGTGTCTCGGAGCATTGCCTAGTAATCTAGCCATGATTGTGTCCTAGTGTGATGATTCTGGCCATTATTCTCGAAAGCATCCCGTGATGCCACTTAGTAGTAGGTATTCTATTCCTGGGTTTTGAACCCGAGATTTACCCTATTTACTTCATGTTGATAGTGTTTGCTAGTTCCTTTAGGTTATTAGTAACCTTTGCGATAGTCCTCGAGGTTCGTGGTACATCCTTCTTCCAATTACCATGAACCATTCTTGGCAAGAGTTCTTCTGAACCAAAAGATGACAACAAGAGTGCTCTCGATGAGTTCTCCATTTTATATTGTGACTCTGCTAGTTCTACCTTCCGCATGGATTATCCGGAAGAAATTTGTTGAACTTGGTTCGACATACTAATCTATGCATCCACAACTCCGAAAGTCATATGTTCCTTTGAGTTGTCCCTCTTTGATTGTCTTTTGACCTCGTCTATCAATTGATAGTCAGGAGTAGTCGCGCATCCGTGGTCAACGATGCCTTTTACTTCTGTGGTCCATCAAGCCATTCTATCCGAAATGAATAGGAGAAACAAACTCCAGAACCTCATCCATATTTAGGATTGGGTCAAAGTAGTTGTGTTCCGCAGATCAAGTTGCAATCCAGCTTCTGGTCTGTTCTACCTTGAGGTATTACCATCTTTATATCAGGAATATCATTGGAATTGCACACCCTCTTATGAATTCTTGTTGCAGTGATACTTCTTGCCATCATTATTCATTTCTCGGCTTCCGTGTTGTTACAACCGGAATGTCGACGGGTGAACTATGATGTGTGAAATCAGTACCCCTAGCAACTAGTTGCTTGGTAGTAAATGGACAATATTCTCATTCCTAGCATGTTGGTTATTGAATCACCATTCTAAGATAGATTGTGCTACCTAGTCCTTATTTCCTGGTCCACTCTTTGATTGATGAGTTAGGATTTTGTCAAGTCCTTGCTCATTTGATCATATCATCTTGCCCTGAAAAGCAAGATTGTTCTCGAGCTTAGTAACATATCGGTGGTTCGTGATTTTCCGTATATCTTCTCGGAAGTATCACCAGGTTGTCACCTGACTGCTATGTTGAGCTCGTGACCAAGTTGGTTTTTGAAACCACCCTTTCTCCAAGAATCAGTGTTGGATACCCCTGAGCTAGTTGGTTAAGCTAAACGACAACTTGGAGAGTTGGAAGATAAAAGCTTACCTAACCTAGTTCGTTTCAAAGGGATATCCTGGTGTTGGTGTGTTTTGAAGAAAGATGATATCTTCATCGATTGGTCCCTGTGATCAGTTGTTGGACCTATTGTCTTATAAAAACTTTGATTTGAGTATGGGCTATCGTCAAATCAATTTAGAACCAACGATGTTCGTAATGTTGTCTTACTCATGGTTTTTCCTCGAGCATACACCATTATATCTTTTGGTCTGACCAATGCTATCACTGTGTTCACATAGTTGTGGAATTCCATCTTCATGGGAATCTTGATGACTTGTTGTTGAGCTCATCAGCAGCATTTTATCCTCTCCATGATTCATGTTGTACATCTAAGTTAGCATTGGAAACTTGTGTAAGCATTTTCTTCATGACCATTTGTGAAGCATATGTTTGGATGAAAGAAGCGACTTTCTTTGACTCATGTGCATTTGGTGCAAGTTGCCGCTGTGAGTTCGAGAAAGATTGTTTTTGTTTCCTCTGGTACCATCCCAAGTCAGTCACGCATATGCGAAGTACTCTATAGTTTGATAGGTTGGTCGCCTCCATTCTATATGTGTTTCCTAGCACACCAAGCCACTGATTGATTTGTTCAAGGAGAAGAAGTTCCTTCTTAAGAGCATGCCTTATGCAAGGAATTCGATATCCTCGATGATGGTTCCCTACCAGAACTCGGTAGTGTTTTATCGTAAGACTACCATGTGATCATGTTTGTCTGAGACAACATGTTCACATGTGTGTAGCAGAACCAGCTCATGTTTTGGAGCTTGCTATCGTAGTTCATTCCCCGAAAATCTCGCAACGTCATCTCGTCGATTTGTGTTGCCAACTTTCATTTTTCTTCCTAGACTTGATGAGTCTAGAATATTCTGACACCAACCAGATCTGAATCTCAGGCAGATATGATGGTCGGGACATTTCCCAAGAACTGTAATATTGGTCTCCCGATAACCGGTAAAGTGGATGTCGTGGCTAACACACCCCGCCGGAAGACTTATTGTTGTAGTATCTTGATTGAAGAAGTTGGCCACCTCCCCATAAGGATCTCGTAGAACTTATTCTAGTAGTTGTTCCTTATGGATTCCTGTGCTCCCAAAGTCCGACCTTTTACTTGATGTTCTAGATATCAAACCATAATTATGTATGGATTACACTAGCACATCAAGGAGAACATTAGAAGCGGAGTGCTAAATGTCTCTCGGTCGATCATCCAGATTTTATTTCCTTGGCCCCGCCAAGGGTGAAATCTGAGAAAGTGTTATCTTCCTTTGCATCTGCATCATCCATCATCATTCATCATGGTAGCAAGTTGTGTTGCCAGGATCCTTGACACGGATATTGGTAAAATCTTGATGATTATGGAAATGCTCAAGTTCTTGAGAGCACGCGCAAGTGCTAGGTTTGATCGTCGGCATTAACTGTATAGTGCTCTCAGTTTCCTCGGCAATGCTATGACCTTTTCAAACAGTGAATTCACTCTCTATTGTTGGGTTCTTCCCCAGTTACCAGAATCATTCCCAGCATTTGCATTTTGTTCCCAGCTTGCACCGCCAATGTGCCATTCTACCATGGGTCCCTTCCATTTCCGGTGGTAAGCAAATTCTTCCAATACGTTGTCTTCAACAAGGTAATCCACATCATCCAAGTCCGAGTATGCCATTCTACCGACCCCCTCCAAACGATCGCTCGAGAATTGCCTTAGGCTGGTTTAAAGAGTTTCAATGATCTCTGAATCAAAGGTAATTCTTTTTGCCACTTAAGGGGATATATCTACGAGTCACCATCCCTAAGGTGCCTCGTTGTGGTATCATGGCAACTCAACTCCTCGCTACGTTGACAATCGTTTACCACCTTTTTAAGTGTGGAATTGTTGTCTACCTAGTGAACCCTCGTCATCTGTTCCACTCCATCCCTCTAGAGGTGTGCTTCGTCTCCCAGCTCGAGAGATGTTGCAATGTCTCATCCCATGAGTTGATCCTGAGTTGTTCGGTCTTCGAGAAGATAGATTCTTCTAGAGTTTTCCTTCCCTCTTCTCGTCATGTTAGCTGGAGTTCTCAGAGGAAGACGTCGAGACAAAGATGGTGATTCAATCAACGTTCATTTGAAGTGTAACCTGGATCGTGAAGATTGTACTAGTTTGTGTTTCCCCTTCATCTTACCCTACGCTTGAATCTCGGGACGAGATTCTTGTTTAGTGGGGGCGAGTTGTCACATCCCTAGCTTCTGGTGCTGCCTAGTGTTTGCATCATGTTTAATCTTTTGAAACTTGAATTGAGGAAATTTGGAAGCCTCAAAAACCCTAAATAAAAGAAGGGCAAAACCCCTAAAATCTCATTCATTGTTCCAAAATGCTCTTCTTAAATGTTTGATAATTTTGGCAAAGGGTTCTGGTCCCAACCAAAATATTGAACATTTTTAAAGGATTTATTTTTGGGACTTTGAATTTAAATCATTAGCTATTTGAATTTGAATTATATTCATATAATTAGAATATAATTTCAAATACACCTGAAATATTTTATGAGCTTTTGGAAAAGTCCATCTAGCAAAATAAAAATATTCAGAGGAGTTTTTGGCATTGTTTTAAATTCAAAATAGTGGCAAAATAAGTTGAAAAATAAAACAGAACAGAAATAAGAGAGAGAGAGGAGAAACCTACCTGGCCCAGCTCCTCCAGCCACTTACCTGGCGCCACCAACCGGCCCAGCACGGCCCAGCCCACCGCCGCTTCCTCCCCTGTCGTCTTCCTCCCTGCCAGGAGGACGGGCACGAGCCCGCCGCGCGCGGCCACGCGCCCCGGCCACCTCCTCCCTGCCTGGCTGCCTCCTCCTCCCCTGGACGTCTCCCGCAATGCCACGACATCTCCTGGACCCTCCTCGCTCGCTCCCTCACCCTCACTTTCCCCCTGGATCCCTCTATCTTCCCCACCGAGCGGAGCTCGTCGCCGCCGACGCTATTACCGCGGCCACAGCCACCCCCTTGCTCCCCTGACCTATCCAAGAGCTCCGGGACGTCTTCCTCATCCTCTCCACCAAGCCATGGAACTACGGACGCGCCACAACGTCGCCGGCATCGCCGTTTCCATCGCCGGCCGCCGAGGATCTTCACCGTCAATTCGCCACCATCGTCACTTCCCCGAGCCCGCTAACCATCCCTACGGCACCGCTGTGAGCCCCTGGTCATCTTCCCCCTAATCCCGCCTCCGTTTGATTGCCGTAGCCGCCTCCCCCTTGCTAACAGCAGCCGCCGCCGCATGGGATCGTCGCCGGCGAAACCCCGGTGACCATTTGGTCACGGGCGTGCACCCTTGTGCTTGCCGCGACCCGTAGAGCCCCTCCAGCGCCTCAGCTCCCTCGTTTGTGAGCAGCAGCGTCGAAACGCCCGACGCCCGAACTCCGGCCGCCGCCAGGAGCTCGTTTTCGGCGAACCCCGGCCTCCCTGTGCCCAGCTGCGTGCGCCCCTAGATGCGCGGGAGCACGGGCTCCCTCTTAGTGCCCTCAGCGCGACCAGCCGCGGGCTGTAGCGCCGTCCCGAGCAACTCCGGCGAGGTCTCGCCGTCGCCGTGGTCGCCGGCGTCACTTGCTGACGTGGCTGGCTTAATTAGCCACTAAACACCGCACCATGTCACTGACACCTAGGCCCCACGCTTTAATTAATCTTAGTTTATTTTCTGTTTAGTTTAATCTAATTACAGTGGCCCCACGCGTCAGTTTTGACCGTGCTGACGTGGCCGTTGACTGGGCCCACACGTCAGCGGCACTAACCAGCCCCAGTCACTGACCCGTGGACCCCACTGGTCAGGTTTGACCCGGACCAGCCCCTGTTGACCTGCTGACGTCATGATGATGTCAGGCTGACGCAGTAATGTTTTCTGGATTTATTTTTTTTCAGAAAATTCCAGAAATTGTATAAACTTCTAAAAATCATAGAAATTCAACCGTAGCTCAGAATTAAATAAGTTATATATGAAAAATTATCAGAAAAATTCAGGGAATCCATCTGTACCATTTTCATGCATGTTTGAGCAATGTTTGTCCTCTGTTTGGACAAAACAAATAAAGGGCATTTAAATAATCATATATGGAGTTGGAATTTGAATTATGTATTCAAACCAACTTCATTTAAATCATAGCTAGGTGCATTAGCCCAAAACACATTCATATTGCCATGTCATAGCATGCATCATACTGTGCATTGCATTGATCGTGTTTCTTCTGTGTTTGCCGGTGTTGTTCCCCCTCGGTAGACGATGTACCGACGATGTGATCGTTGACACTGATGAAGACTCAATGTTATCTTCAGAAGTGCCAGGCAAGCAAAACCCCCTTGTTCATTCCGATACAATCCCACTCTCTCGCTCCTGCTCTCTTTTACTGCATTTGGACAACAACGATTCAACTGTTACATGCCGCGGTAGTTGAACCCCTTTATCCTCTGCATGACCTGTCATTGCCACAGTAAATAGATGAAACCCACTAGCATGAGTAGGAGTTGTTTGAGCCCTGATGTGCCTACTCATTCATGCTTGTTTGTCATGCCTGCTACTGCTTAGAGTTGAGTCAGGTCTGATTCATCGGGGATGAATTGGAAGTGTGTAAACATGTCCTACTGTTGAGAGCTAAGTGTGTGAACACGATTTGGTAAAGGTAGCGGTGAGAGGCCATGTAGGAGTACATGGTGGGTTGTCTCATTGCAGCCGTCCTCAGGAACTGAGTTCTGTGTTTGTGATCCATGAACAGTTACTACCACACATTGGGCTCCGGGCGCTCCAAGCTCTCTCGACTTATTAATCAACTTGATCTCTGTCCAGGAGTTGCAACTAGTTTCTGGTGTTTGTAGGTAGTGTTAGTAGTCTACCAAGTGGCACCCGGTACAGGTGGGCTTGGGACAGACTAGGCACCATGGCACGGTGTACCAAGCGTAGATCCACCCGTCGAGGTGGGCTTGGGAACCCTGCTCACATCGTTTGGGTCCGTGAGCGACACCCCGGCCGGATCTCCTTGCGGATGGAACCCGAATAGGCGATAAACCTGGACGAGAGACTTGTATGGTTAGTCAGGTCGTGGCCGACTCCTTCGCCCGGCTTCCGCTTGAAGGTTGCCGAGGTACATGACGTGTACAGGGCGATAAGTGGCGAAAGCGTGTGTGAAGAAGTACACCCCTGCAGGGTTATCATTATCTATTCGAATAGCCGGATTCCTCGGATATGGAAACTTGGACCCCTTGCATAGTTCATAGACAAGTGAAAGTGGATACTTTAAAATACGCAAGATAAGCGTGAGTGCTATGGATGGTATTCTCGTAGGGAGACGGGAGCGGATCCATAGTGGTGTATTGATATGGTGGATATGTGGACTCGTGTGCGCCACCTCAAAGAGTTACATTGCAGTCGTAGTTCAGGTTAGCCACCGAGTCAAAGCTGGCTTGCTGCAGTTAAACCCCACCATCCCCTTTGTTGATAATGATGCATATGTAGTTAGTTCTGATGTAAGTCTTGCTGGGTACATTTGTACTCACGTTTGCCTATTTTATGTTTTGCAGAGAGACTTTAGTCTCACTAGTAGTTCCGCATGGACTTCGACGTTTAGCTTGTTACCTCAGCTACGATCTTGTGCCCTCGGCAGGATCTGGTAGATAGTCAGGCTTCTCAGCCTTTTTCATTTGTAGATGTCTGTACTCAGACATGTTAAGCTTCCGCTTGTGTTTTGACTTGTATGCTCTGAATGTTGGGTCATGAGACCCATGATTGTAATATCTCGCTCCTCGGAGCCTATTGAATAAATACTTGAGTTGTAGAGTCATGTTGTGATGCCATGTTGTATTTGCACATATCGAGCATATTGTGTGTATGTTATTGAAATGCTTGGTATGTGTGGGATCTGACTATCTAGTTGTTTATCCTTAGTAGCCTCTCTTACCGGGAAATGTCTCCTAGTGTTTCCACTGAGCCATGGTAGCTTGCTACTGCTCCGGAACACTTAGGCTGGCCGGCATGTGTCCTTCTTCGTTCCTGTGTCTGTCCCTTCGGGGAAATGTCACGCGATGAATACCGGAGTCCTGTTAGCCCGCTGCAGCCCGGTTCACCGGAGTCCTGCTAGCCCAGTGCTACAGCCTGGATTCACTCGCTGATGACCGACACGTTCGATGCTGGGTCATGGATGCCTGTCCCTGTAAGTTTGTGCCACTTTGGGTTTACGACTAGCCATGTCAGCCCGGGCTCCTTATCATATGGATGCTAGCGACACTATCATATACGTGTGCCAAAAGGCGCAAACGGTCCCGGGCAAAGGTAAGGCGACACCCGTGGGAATACCGTGCGTGAGGCCGCAAAGTGATATGAGGTGTTACATGCTAGATCGATGTGGCATTGAGTCGGGGTCCTGACAACAATGCTCCCCAAGAAGCCACTAGGGCCACCGTATTCTCCTCATGCCCTCACACAATGCGAGATGCCGTGATTCCACTGTTGGTGCCCTTGAAGGTGGCGACCGAACCTTTACAAACAAGGTTGGGGCAATCTCCACAACAATCGGAGGCTCCCAACAACACCACGAAGCTTCACCACAATGGAGTATGGCTTCGAGGTGACCTCAACCGTCTATGGTGCTCAAACACCCAAGAGTAACAAGATCCACTAGGGATAAGTGGGGGGAATCAAATATCCTATGGTGGAAGTGTAGATCGGGCCCTTGTCACCCAATCCCGAGCAAATCAACAAGTTTGATTGGCTAGGGAGAGAGATCGGGCGAAAATGGAGCTTGGAGCAACAATGGAGCTTTTTGGTGGAAGAGGTAGTCAACTAGAGGTAGAAGACACCTCTTATATAGTCGTGGGAAAAATCCAACTATTATCCACATGTTCAGCCCGCGACACACGGTACTACCGCTCCAGGGGATACCGTGGTGGACCACGATACTACCGCGACAGCAGCACAGGCCGGAACTTGCCTGACTAGGGGGCAGTACTACCGCTTGTGCGGTACTACTGCTTGCGCGATACTACCGCTCCCCCTTGCGGTACTACCGCAAGGCAGGAAAGTCACGGCTTGGGAAGGGCGCGGATGAAATAAATTACATCCGTGCCTACTTCCACTGAAACTGAGGTGGTACAAAAATCCGACGCGGTACTACCGCTCGTGAGGCGCGGTACTACCGTTGCGGGCGCGGATGTAAAAAATTACATTCGCGCCTACTACCGTGACACTGCGGTACTAGGTAGGAGGGGCACGGTACTACGACTCCTAGGGAGCGGTACTACCGTGGGCCCCCGCGGTACTACCGCGCTGGACGAGCGGTACTACCGTGGGCGGCGCGGATGTAAAAAATTACATCCGCCCCTACTACCGCACCGGAGCGGCACAAGGCCTGGGAGCCGTAGTACTACCGCTCCAGAGGAGCGGTACTACCGTGACACACGGCGGTACTACCGCTTGTACTTGCGGTACTACCGCAAGTACAACAGTAGTCGTCAGATTTCCGCACAACCAAGATAACGAAGGGAAGCTCCAAAATGCAGGGAAAGGAGGGATAAGTGTACGTGTTGATTCCACCCAAACCTTTCCGACGCGGACCCCCTCTTAATAGTACGGCTCTCCTACGACTCAAATCCACCAAAGAGAAACGTAGAACAACGCCGACTTCAATAGTCTCCGAGGGGCACCGAATTGTCTCGTGCCTAGTGATGAAGTATCTGAGAAACTCAAGGCACATGATTAGTCCGCAAAAGCATTGTCATCAATCAGCAAAACACCTAAGGGATAAATATGCCCTTACAATCTCCCCCTTTTTGGTGGATTGATGACAACACGGGATTTGCACATAGATAAGATAATTTAGAGCAGGGGCAAACCCCACCTCTCTAAAATATAGACGGGCTCCCCTAGATGTGTGCTCTTTAGATGAATGCTTTGGACTGCATAGCACACAGACTAGGATCAACACTCCCCCTATATTTTAGAGACCAAGGCATGATAATAAGCATATCATAGCATAAAGATAGCACAATATAACACAAGCTCGCTAGGATTGAGAGAGTGCATAAGTCTTACACCATACGAAGTAAAGTAACCAAGGTTCGAACGAGAAAGCAGCAAATAGTTCAACCAAGAAAGCAGCAAACACACGACACACACGACTCGCAAACTCGCAAATCCCTACACTCTCTCCCCCTTTGGCATCGAGACGCCAAAAAGGCAGAGAGGACACCTACACACACAAGAGGTGGCTCAAGCAGGGAACTCGTCCCACGCCTCTCCGTCGGACTCCTCTGCAGCTGGAATGGTCTCCTCGACATCCTCCTCAGAATCAGTCCACCTGTAGCCTTGCTTCTCCATCCACTCGGCCTCAGGAGTGATGCGCTCCTCAGACCCGCCAGACACTTCCTCACCATAGAGCTGCAAGATCTTGTTGTGCCGGCAACGACTCTCCTTGGACTCCACATGAGTCCTATACTGCCCCTTGGCTTGCATGCAGAAAAGAGACTTCACTTATCCTTCAACTTCTTGGCCCATGATGGCCTAGAGGCACTCTGGGAGGGCCTAGCAGTACGGCCCTCAGCAACATCCTCGGCGCCAGCATCCTCCTCATCAACAGCAGCCCTAGCAGTAGTCGCCTCGGCACGAGTAGCGGTGTTGGCCCAGTTAGATTTGATACGCAGACAAATGGGCTCATGGAGAATCCAGTCTGGAGCAAGGAACTCCTCACCAGGGAACATCTTCTCCCAAGTCTTCGAGATCAGCAAAAACAGGTAGGGCCCATAGATAGGCACCTTGCGGTTGAACACTGCAAACCGAAGCTCACACCACATGATGTGTGAGACATCAAGTGGCTGAGTCTGAGATGAGCGAGCCTCCTGGCAAATAAGCATCATGTCCACCGTATAGGCATGAACCTTGTCTTTGTCACCGATGCGAGGGAACAAGGAGTTGCGGAAGATGCGATACATGATATCCAGAAAGGAGTTGAGCACCAACGTTGTCTTGCCATTGGCGAGCGCCTTCTCAACCATGAACGGAGTAAGCTTGTCCTTGTTGGCAGACTCCGCATTGCCATGAGGGCGAACACCCACTGGAGTGTTGAGCCCATCATCAGGAACATGAAGCAGATCCATAAACTCCTTCCAGGTAGCAGACAATTGACGGCCATTGGTCATCCAGGTCATCCTCCTCTCTTCATTAGGGTGAAAATAAACTGAGGCAAAGAACTGACAGATAAGCTCAGGGTCATTCAAGGTGAAAGGATATCACATGCTCAATGCCAAACTGCTCCACCAAGTCCAGAGCCTCTCCAAAGTAGTCACGGAACTTGTCCTTCCTCATGTGATGCATATCAATCCACTTCACCTCCACGTAGGTGTTCTGCTTGTTCTTGATGACATCCAGATAGATGTTGGTCTGTGCCTTGTTCCAGAACAGCTCACAGCCTCTGACAGTGGAACGCGGGTTCACATAAGGGTGAAGCTGCCTGAGACGGACATACTCAGTTGGGGCTATCTCATCCATGCCCTTAGCGAGCTCCTTGTGCTTGCTAGCTGAGGTCTTGACATAGCGCTTGGAGGCAGACGAGCCCTCTGGAACTTCACCTGGGTTGCGCAGACGCTTGGAGCCAGTGTCACGACTGGGATTGGACCGGCGAGAGCCACCACCTGAGACACACACGCAAAACACCAAAGACGCGAAGAAGATCAATGCAAAGGCCACGATAAAGCACAAGAAACACATAGAAGGCATACGATAAATGTGAGCCACGGTAGAACTGCCACTGTCTGCGGTACTAAAATGTTAGTACCGCTCCAAACGCGGTAGTACCGTGCGAGGTCACGGTAGTACCGTGGCTGGAGCGGAAGTAAACTTTTAGTACCACACAGAGCGCGGTAGTACCGCTCCCGAAGGGCGGTAGTACCGTGCGAGCGGTAGTACCGCGCCAGACGGGCGGTAGTACCGCGTCACATCAGATCCAACCGGTGGTTTGAATCTGAAAAGAACCGCGAAACAACGGCAGTGCTATGGTGATCAGATCTAGCGCAAGACAACAATACAAGTATAATTCCTATGAAATACCACGCTCCTTCATCCTATTCTTGCAGAGATTAAGCCTATGAATCTCAAGAACACACAAGCCTCCCCCAAAACCTAGAAACACCAAACACAATCAACACGGAGAGGGAGTTGGGGAAAAACCTTGGTCCATAGCAAGAGCACGTGGTGGGGAACGATCCCACCGGTCGGAATCACGGGAGGGCAGCCGGTGGAGGAGAGCCGGCAACAAACGCCGGCTCCGTTCTTGAGCGAGGGAGAGAAGGAGGCGACGTGGAGAGAGAGGACAGCGAATGGGTATGGGGAGTTAGAACCCCCCTGCCCGTCCTTATCCCCACGTGCTCGAACCGGCGCGGTAGTACCGCGTATCATCGCGGTAGTACCGCTCGGGCGGAAGTACCGCGCCGAGGTGGTAGTACCGCTCAACCAGGCGGCAGTAAAAAATTACTGCCGTGTGATGACGGTAGTACCATGCTACCGCAAGCGGTAGTACCGTGGCTGGCTGCGGTAGTACCGTAGCTGGCCGCGGTAGTACCGTGAGGTCAATTCACCGCAAGTTTCAACACGAGAAGAAAAAGCCTTTGCACGGAAGCTTTTCACACACAAGAAACCACAAGAACACGCACAAACTAGAGGCAAAAAGACAACAAGAAACCACCAAGCGACAAAGCCTCTCGAGGAGAGAGGGCGGTGGCCGAAGCCACCTATGTTTGAGTTGGATGGTATGGCACCGCGAAGAATTATCCTTGGGCCCATGACCAAAACTCGTCTTTGAAGCACAAGTACCATTAAAAATGGCTAATGTGAAAGAGGTGATCGATTTATGCATAATGGGGGCAGGGAGAGTTCATTGAGAGAACAATACTCCCCCTATGTCCATGCCTACACCTAAACTAGACAATAAGTTGAGTGTGGTGGGGGGTGCACGGTTTCAAGTCACATTGCTCAAATCAATGATATTTAGCTCATACCTTAACTCGCGAAATCTTGCTTCATCCAAGGGCTTTGTGAAAATATCTGCAAGGTGTGTTGACATACTTGAGCTCGATATCCCCTCGCCTAATGTGATCCCGGATGAAGTGATACCGAATCTCAATGTGCTTCGTCTTGAAGTGTTGCACCGGGTTGAGAGAAATCTTGATGGCACTTTCATTATCACACCAAAGAGGCACTTTGTCACAAATGACACCGTACTCCTTTAAAGTTTGCCTCATCCATAGGAGTTGAGCATAACAACTACCGGCCGCCACATACTCCGCTTCGGTGGACGAGAGAGACACACAACTTTGCTTCTTGGAAGACCAACTTACCAAAGAGCAACCAAGAAATTGGCACCCTCCGGAAGTGGACTTGCTATCCACTTTGTCTCCCGCCCAATCGGAATCCGTGAAACCTTCAAGCTTGAAGTTTTCTCCTTTTGGGTACCATAAGCCAAAGTTTGGGGTATGAGCCAAATATCGAAAGATTCGCTTGACCGCCACATAGTGACTTTCCTTTGGTGTGGCTTGAAAACGTGCACACATCCCCACACCCAACATGATATCCGGTCTAGATGCACAAAGGTAAAGCAAGGAGCCAATCATGGAGCGATATACCTTTTGATCCACCGCTTTACCATTGGGATCAATGTCAAGTTGGCACTTGGTAGGTGTCGGTGTTAAAACCGGCGGATCTCGGGTAGGGGGTCCCAAGCAGTGCGTCTTAGGATCAATGGTAACAGGAGGCAAGGGACACGATGTTTTTACCCAGGTTCGGGCCCTCTCGATGGAGGTAAAACCCTACTCCTGCTTGATTGATATTGATGATATGGGTAGTACAAGAGTGGATCTACCATGAGATCAAGGAGGCTAAACCCTAGAAGCTAGCCTATGGTATGATTGTTGTTGTATATGATCTATCGACTAGCCTGGCCTCGGTTTATATACTGCACAAGAGGCATGGGATAACAAGAGTCCTAGCCGAATACGCCGGTGGGGGAGGGGTCCTTGTCTTGATCGCCAAGTCTTGTGGAATCTTCCTTGTATGCGGCAGCTGTCCGGACTGGCCCATGAGTATACGGCCATGGGGGTCCTCGGCCCAATCCAATTGATCGGGAGACGACGTGGTGAGTACCCTCTAGTCCAGGACACCGTCAGTAGCCCCCTGAACCGGTCTTCAAGTTAGGGACGCTCCTCGATTCTTCTGAACTGTTCTTCATCTTCGGTTGCCGGTCTTGAAAACTGGTTCAACAAATCTTCTCATCTTCTATCTTGAGGATCGCCGAAATGCATTCGACGAGTTTATACGTCGGGTATCCGAGGAGCCCCTTTAAGTTTCCGTCCTTTATCAATGCCCTATTATTTTGATGCCACACCTCGGGTTCGAAGTTGTTCCCGGGCGGCAACGTCCTCTTGCGTCCGAGCTCCAACGCCGGACTGCATTCGAGGTATCTTTTGCAGCCGAGTACCAATGCCGGACTGCTTCCCAGCTCTAACGCCGGACTATGTATCCGAGCTCCAACGCCGGACCGTGTCCAAGCTCCAACGCCGGACTATATCCAAGATGTCATAGATCATCTTGGTCCAAAAAAGTTGAAGGAGTTTAGCCGAGCTTAATGCTGGACTGCTTCCGAGGTGGTTAAGCACCTCGGTCATGGGCTGATTTTTGCCAATATTTCTAATTGGTGCAATTTATTCTCTGCCGAGATACATAGCCAGTAGCCCTCAAGGTGGATATCGGTCTAAAACCCTAGATGTACATGAAGGATGGCATAAGACCGCTGATCCCCATAGCCGCTAAGACTCAGGTTGATTTGCAAAATCGGTCTGAGGATCAAGTCCTAGCTCGGCAGAATACTTCGGGACACAAAAAGCGGAGTGCTCAGTCCTCGAGACTCAGGTTGGGTGCGGCCGACCAACTTGAGGATCAAAATCTCCTCAGAAACTGTATTGCACTTAGAATTTTCTGCATAGAACATGCAATGCAGTAGCCCCCGAGACACTGGTCGGGTGGCAACACCAGATCAGGGGATCGATGTGCCCCTTTAATATTTGTAAATAATAAGCCCGAAGCCCAGTAGCCCCCGAGCCTTAATGCGGGCACGGGAGGCCGAATTAAGGATCGATATCCATAGTAAAATCACAAATTATGTGGAATGACTCTATGTATCCTAGTACTTTACGTCATTAATGCTCGGATCCGCATTGTACAAAACTTTGTTGACCGACCATCGGCTTCCACCTCCTCGGCCAATAGCCGAGGAGTGTTTGTCCTACTTTATAAAGCCTTTATGGGGGCAAAGATTTACAGCAAACAAGGCAATCTGGCCATACGGTTCTATAAACAAAGGTACGCGGAGAGACATGTTATATTACTGTTTAACAAAAGAAATGTCTTCCAAAGAAAATAGTCCTGCTATCGGTTCCTTTCTTTGGGTTGTCATGCTAAGCATGATCATGTAACCTCGGCTCCAATGTAAGAGCAAAATATCGAGGATTTAGTTTGGGAGGCCAGTTAATAGCCACCGGTAGTGTTCGGCGACAGTCGGGGTCAAGCCGTAAACACTTTGGCCATTGTTATGAATGGCCCGTCGTTTGACGCCGTCATCGGATCGCCGACCAGTTTACGCTTATTGTGACAGTCAGTTTTTGGCTTTCTCCACTGAGATGCTTAACCATGTGAGATGGAAGCACAATCGCAGTGGTTCTCCCTTTGCACACCTAGCCGAACAAAGCGGAACATAGGAGGCAAGCGCAGGAGCCAGGCAACCCAACTATTGACCGAAGACACAATTCGAAGCCAATGCATATATAGCAATATCCGAGAATGTTTTTGCCTAATCTCTAAAGGTGTCTGGCGTTGCACTGCGAGACTTGTGCTGAAAACACACAAATAGTTTAGAAGTGCCATCAGCTCGAAAAGCCAAAAAACTTATTCAAAAGGTTAATGTCCGAACTAGATCAAGTGTTCGGTGCCAATCCGAAAATTGGACTTTAGAAAAAAAAGGTGCTTCTGCCGTGCTTTAACATGACACATCCTATCTCAAAACCTCAAGCGGGTCAGCCTACAGCTTCAACCTCCTATCCCGAAGGCGGAGTACTTCTTACTAGGCCAGTTTAGCAAACTAAACTCTAGCGGCTCTGAGAGAGAAATTAGGCTCCCCGGCTAGTGACCGCACACTTGTGTTGAAAAAAAGGAGTGATAAATAATAATAAAAACTTTGCAATGACTAAGAAGGAAAACACTTATCATAAAACGGCTCATATAAATTTAAGAGCCCCAAGTGACTTGGGTAAAAGAATGATTGCATGTACCGAAGTACTTATATCATATCTATGTTCAACCGAACTTTAAATGCGTCTTAACCGACCGTCGGCTTCTCCCTCTTTGGTCAAGGACCGAAAAGTGTTATGTACTCCATCTGTCGAGAATATCGACGGTGTTTCCAATAAGCAGGCAATCAGGCCATAAGGCTGTAATAGACAAAGCACGCTCAGGGAACTTATGCTATATTACTGCGAAGAGTAAGAAGCATCTTCGAAGAAAATAGTACCCCCACCGATACCTTTCTTCGGTGCTCATTGTTATTATGAGACTTGTGCAAGAGATTTTTTGTACTCATGAGTTCCGTTGTGTGCCGACCATGATTGAAAACAATAAGAGCACTAGCTTTCGGCTTCACCCAGTATGAGGTCCGGCTCGGTTGACCCGATCGTGACAATCGCAGAGGTGCTCCCTTTACTCCCTAGCCGAACAATCGGGAACGTAGGGGTAAGCACAGGAGCCAGGCAACCCAGCTTGCAAATCGCTTAAGTCAATATGGTGTATATTGTGGCATAATACACGAACAAGGAACGAAGCCGTACAAGTATAACCATATGCAAGAGAAAAAAGCTTCATGAAGGAAACCCCCAAGTAAACGGGGTATTTGAATTTGCGCGTCACAAAAAAAGTTTGGACAAGGAAATTTTTACAAGCAACTTTTTTCCAAAAAAGTATAATGCTTGGCTGAGCTGAACACAAGTTAAAAATTTAAAACTTTGAGCATGAAGATAACTTAGCTGGTTAATGTGTTCGGTATTGATGACGCGGTCCGAGCTTGAAGCGGGACAAGGTTCCCTCCCAGAGCCGGTCCCGAGGTGGCGGAGCAAAGAGGTCGGCACTCCGAAGTGGTGACATAGCACGGTCAATGCAGGACGGCAGGGTGATGCCGAAGTCCCCGACATGGGGTAATGAAGTGTTGACGAAGCCCCCCGTCAAGCCGAGGTGACGCCAAAGGATATAGTCCGGCTGGATCATTTTCCTATGCACAAAAAATAGTGCAAATAATAAAAAAATCGTTGCATAACAAATAATTTATGCAAAGTGAGTAATAAAAGAAATATGGCCTGGCGCCGAAGTCAATGTCGATGCAGGGCGGCGGCGTGATGCGGTAAAGGCATGGGAAGGTCCTGAATTCATAGGTCGGTTCGAGTTCCGGATGCGGCGTTCGCCGGACTATGTACGGAAACTGACCGAACCACCATGCGACCGTCGTTAATGCGGCCACCATTTGATAGACCTGCGTACATATGACGGACAAACTAGAGTAATAATTCATTGGGAAAAATGAACCCTAACAAGCAAAAAATACTAGGATTAATAGCACCTGGCTTATTTGTTGTAGCAATCCGAAGAAAGGTGATTCCCAAAATTGGGACTCGATCCGCACACCTATCGCCTGATGGGCGATAAAGCAACGACATGGTGATGCTAGCAAAGGTTGGCTTGCCGAGGCAAAGCCCTCGGTCCAGCTAACGTGACGGAGCTGGTCGGCCAGCGACGTCGAAGTCTCCGGAGTAGGTTGATGAAGAGATGATGAAGCCCCCGGTCCAGCGATGTAGGTCGTGACATGGTCGATGCAGGTGTGCCCGCTCCGTCTAATCCGTGGGGCGGCGATGTTGGTGACGATTTATCCTTCGCGATGTCGAACTATTGTTCGGCTGGCCGAGATGATGATCCGAAGAAATTGAGCTCGGCTCAACAAAGCGACGACGTGTCTGACGCAGGTCGGCCGCCGTGGAGTGATGTTGTCAGGCTGGTTTGACACCGGCGCGACGGTGAAGTTCGTATTGCAAGAATACTTTTAATACTATTGGGATGTGTTTGAGAATAAAACACAACACCCCATATGAAAATTTCCTTCAAAAAGGATGTCCGAGATCCCGTTCATAAAGAAGATGAATTCGGGTCGGATTCGTTCTCGCGCAGAAAACAGATCCAAAAAGTGATGCACTAATCGGAAGTTTCCCGGAGTTTGGACGGTCGGATCGAGCTGAATTTTGGCAGGTGGTAGATATGGTAATTCCACAGCAAATCAACTATTGGATCGTCCAAAGGACATCCGAGCTAGATGCTGGATACTATGCCCTGAACTCGTCCGGATTCTCGTCCAGATTCAACAGGGCTCCGGTATATCGGAGATTGCCGGAGATTCCTCCATTGGAACTCGACGAAATTTTTGCAGGGTTGTTGTAGACTTAATTCAGCATAATTCTACCGAATTAATCGTTTAGGCGACACTCGAGGAGGTGGTGGCGGCGGATAAAAGTTTGCTGTCCAGAAAAACAGCACGGTCGCCTGAGGGCAATGTTGACGTTGAGCCCCCGAGCTCCATGGATGACTCCTCCATGATCTTGATAGAGATCGGAGTTGGTGTTGATGAAGGCCCTCATCCGAACATGAAGATCGAAGGTAGGGCGCTGTCCTCGGTCAAGCCAAGGTGACCAGTCGAGCTGGTGACGAAGAAGCCGACGTCGCAGTTGACCTGCAGTCCAGCCATTGATCCTTTCGCCGATCACACAGCGGAACTCTCAATGAAAGCACCAATGTCGTTGTTAAAACCGGCGGATCTCGGGTAGGGGGTCCCAAGCAGTGCGTCTTAGGATCAATGGTAACAGGAGGCAAGGGACACGATGTTTTTACCCAGGTTTGGGCCCTCTCGATGGAGGTAAAACCCTACTCCTGCTTGATTGATATTGATGATATGGGTAGTACAAGAGTGGATCTACCACGAGATCAAGGAGGCTAAACCCTAGAAGCTAGCCTATGGTATGATTGTTGTTGTATATGATCTATCGACTAGCCTGGCCTCGGTTTATATACTGCACAAGAGGCCTAGGATAACGAGAGTCCTAGCCGAATACGCCGGTGGGGGAGGGGTCCTTGTCTTGATCGCCAAGTCTTGTGGAATCTTCCTTGTATGCGGCAGCTGTCCGGACTGGCCCATGAGTATACGGCCATGGGGGTCCTCGGCCCAATCCAACTGATCAGGAGACGACGTGGTGAGTACCCTCTAGTCCAGGACACCGTCAGTAGGCATTGGTGTAGTAGCCGGCTTGACATCACTTAGCTTGAATCTTTTAAGCATGTCTTGAGTGTATTTGGCTTGGTTGATGAAGGTTCCTTCTCTTCTTTGTTTGATGTCAAAACCAAGGAAGAACTTCAACTCTCCCATCGAAGACATCTTGAACTTGGAGGTCATGAGAGCGGCAAATTCCTCATTGAAAGCTTTGTTAGGAGAACCAAAGATAATATCATCAACATATAGTTGGCATACAAACAACTCCCCGTTGACCTTCTTAGTAAAAAGAGTGGGGTCGATTTGTCCTACTTCAAATCCACGATCTTGTAGCAACTCGGTAAGGTGATCATACCATGCACGTGGGGCTTGTTTAAGGCCATAGAGTGCCTTATCGAGTTGATACACATGATCCGGGAAGTAGGGGTCCTCGAACCCGGGGGGTTGCTTGACATAGACCAACTCATTAATAGGACCATTAAGAAAAGCACTTTTCACATCCATTTGTTGCAACTTAAAGTTGTGATGGGAAGCATAAGCAATCAACAAACGAATGGATTCAAGACGAGCAACGGGAGCAAAGGTTTCACCGTAGTCGATACCCTCGACTTGGGAGTAGCCTTGTGCTACCAATCTCGCCTTGTTGCGAATGATGTTCCCATGAGAATCTTGCTTGTTCTTGAAGATCCACTTGGTTCCAATGACGTTGTGGTTCCCCGATGGTCTTGGCACTAATCTCCACACCTTGTTGTACTCAAAGTTGTTGATTTCTTCATGCATGGCATTGAGCCAATCCGAGTCTTCGAGCGCCTCATAGACCTTTTGGGGTTCAACACAAGAGACAAACGCGTGATGTTCACAATAGTTTGCTAATTGTCTACGAGTGCTTACCCCCTTTCTTAGGCTTCCAACCATGTTTTCCATGAGATGGCCTTGAGTGGTGAGCTTGGAAGCAATCTTCACGGCACGATGCTCCAATTCCTCCTCGGGTGTGGAAGGAGGAGGGTTAACTTGATCATCTTGAGCGCCGTCTTGAGCTTGCTCTTGATCTTGAGCTTGCTCATGATCTTGAACTTGCTCGAGGGGGGGAACTTGACCTTGGGCATCATTTAGAGGTTCACCACCATCTTGAGGTTGATCTTGCCCTTGGTCTTGTTCATGAGAATGAGGTCCTTCACTTTGTTCTTCGGAAGCGTGTGGGTCTTGGGGAGGTGATGGCTCCACTTGAGTGGAGCATTGTCCTTCTCCTTCGGCCACAAGTGGTTCATCAATGGGTAGGATTTGACCAATACCCATTCTTCTTATGGCTTGGGGAGGAATTTCATCACCTACATCACAAGTACCACTTTGCTCCACTTGGGAGCCGTTATTTTCGTCAAACTCCACGTTACACGTCTCCTCAATGAGTCCGGTGGACTTGTTAAGGACACGGTAAGCATGAGAGTTTGTAGCATAACCAACAAATATGCCCTCATGAGCTCTAGCCTCAAATTTAGACAAACGAACACCTTTCTTGAGAATGAAACACTTACAACCGAACACCCGGAAGTACTTGAGGTTGGGCTTGTTGCCGGTGAGTATCTCATAAGGAGTCTTGTTCAAGCCTTTGCGAAGATAGAGTCGATTGGATGCATGACATGCGGTGTTGATGGCTTCGGCCCAAAAGTTGTATGGAGACTTGAACTCCGCCATCATGGTCCTTGCCGCATCCATCAACGTCCGGTTCTTCCTCTCCGCAACACCATTTTGTTGAGGGGTATATGGTGCAGAATATTGATGCTTGATCCCCTCATCACTAAGAAACTCATCCAAGGTGTAGTTCTTGAACTCGGTGCCGTTGTCACTTCTTATTGTCAAGATCTTTGCATCATGTTGACGTTGAGCTTCATTTGCAAAGTCGATGACGGTTTGTTGAGTCTCACTCTTCCTCTTGAAGAAGTATACCCAAGTGTATCTTGAATAATCATCCACAATCACCAAGCAATACTTTCTTCCTCCAAGACTATCAAAAGATGGAGGCCCGAAGAGATCCATGTGAAGGAGCTCCAAGGGTCTCTTCGAGTAGATGATGGTTGAAGGAGGGTGAGCCTTTTCATGAAGCTTTCCTTCGATACAAGCACTGCAAGCACGATCTTTGGCAAAACTAACATTTGTTAGTCCACGGACATGGTCCCCCTTGAGAAGACTTTGCAAAGATCTCATATTGACGTGGGCTAAACGGCGATGCCAAAGCCATCCCACGTCAACTTTAGCCATTAGGCATGTCGCGGTCTTAGTGGGTCGCTCCGAAAAGTTAATCACATAGAGACCGTTCTCGACATGCCCAACAAAGGCTACTTTAAGAGTCTTGCTCCACAAGAGGGCCACGGTATCAATGTCAAAGAATGTAGCAAAGCCCATGAGTGCAAGTTGACGAACGGAAAGAAATTGAATGCAAGGGACTCAACAAGCATGACTTTCTCGATCGTTAGATCATGAGAAATGACAACCTTGCCGAGACCCAATACCTTAGAATGTGATGCATCACCCCACTCGACATTGGTGGGCATAGATGGAATCTCTTGCACGTCCACCACCAAGTCCTTGCTCCCGGTCATATGATTTGTTGCTCCACTATCGAGCAACCATGATCCCCCACCGGAAGCAAACACCTACACGAGATCAATGCTTGGTTTTAGGTACCCATTTAGTAATGGGTCCTTTGATGTTAGTAACAAGGGTCTTGGGAACCCAAATAGACCATTCAATGTACTCATAAGGAGAACCAACAAATTTAGCATAAACATGTCCATCACTAGCACGGCACAACACATATGACGGGTTAAAGTCGCCGGCTTTGTTTGAGGAAATGCTTTTGCCCTTTTGGACATCAACTCCCTTCACTTTTTCCTTCTTCTCCTTAGGAGCACCCTCTCCCTCTTTCACAAACGTTTGTTTGAGAGGAGGAGGACGTTTGGTCTTGTTGTTCTTCTTCTTCTTGCTCTTGGACTTGGGTGCAAACCCAATTCCTTCTTTGGCCACAACTTCCTTTTGATTGCTCAAAAGGTCGTTGAGGTTCTTCTCACCTTGAATGCAAGTCACAAGGCCTTTCTCAAGTTGATCCTTCAACTTGGCATTCTCCTCCACAAGATGCACATGCTCACAACACGGGTTAGTAGCACATGCATTATCAATTAATACCATATGAGGAAAGGTGGCCTTTTCCTTGATTAGCTTAACTTGGAGTTGAGCATGAGACTCTTTGAGGTTAGCATGAGTACCCTTCAAGACCTTGTGGGCCTTGTCAAGTATCTCAAACTCCTCTTTGAGTCTAGCATGATCAACCCCAAGTTTAGCCTTCTCGGAGGTTAGCACACGAGACACGACAAGAGCATGATCAAGATCTTTCTTTAACTTAGCATGGTCATCATTGTGTGACTCCTCAAGAGTCAAACGATGCACACGCTCTTCCTCAAGAGCATTAGAGAGATCCGATATCTCATCGGCATAGTCACGACTATGACCTTCCATCTTGGAGATGGTTTCTTCGTGAGCCTCGATCATGTCATTGGCCTCACCAAGTTGTTCCAAGAGAGCAACAAAGTGCTTCTTGGACTTACCCTTGAGCTTACTCATAAAAGACTCAAATTCATTCACTTCCTCATTAGACTCAACATGTTCATCAATGCAATCCTCCAAGGAGGGATTAGTAATGATGGTGGTTGTGATGTTGGGGGTTACCTTGTTTGAAGCTTTAACCATGAGGCATTTGGTGGTGATGTTTTCGTTGGGTGATTCGAAGAGAGACACCCGGGGAGTAGTAGCAATGGCAACGGACGCCATGGCCATTGCTTCTTCATTTTCATCATCATCGTCATCCTCTTGGTATTCTTCTTGAACCACCAACCCACGAGTGGGAGTCATCTTGGCGAAGTTGTTCTTGTTGGGGAAGGACTTAGCTTTGTCTTTTCGGATGAACTTGCCACGGTTGTCTTCCCGCTTCTCGTAAGGACGATCCGCAACGAAATGGCTCACATTGCCACAGTTGAAGCAAGTTCTAACTCGTTGCTTGCCCTTGACGCCACTTGAGTTGTTCTTGTTGAAGTTGGGTCTTGAGCTCTTCTTGCTCCAGAATTGTCTTGAGGTAAGGGCCATGTGCTCATGGTAATCAAATTTGGTGTCTTCGGGGTTGCTTTCCTCATCTTCCACTTCTTCCTCTTCTTCCATAATAACCTTGGCCTTCAAAGCATGGTAATCAAAGATGCTCATTGCAACGAACTCATCCAACACTTCACTTGAGGTCATGGAGTGGAAGTCCGGTCGTTGACGAATGACGGAGGACATGGCCTTGTTGTAGGGCATCATGGCCTTGAGGAACTTTCGCTTGATCCAATTGTCATCCGTGTCCTTGCTTCCATGATCTCGGAGTGCGGCCGCGAGTTTGGTCACTCTTCGAAAGAGCTCACGAGGTTCTTCATCTTCTTTCATTGCAAACTCATCCGCTTCATCTTGCACCACTTCATAGTTGGAGCATTGAATGCTAGCACTTCCTTGATAGAGACCCTCGACACATTTCCATGCTTCTTTAGCCATGACATGCGGTCGAAGGTGAGGAAGATCTTCGGGAAGGATAGCATCTTGGATGATGAAGAGAGCACTCTCATTGAATTGATTGTCCACGGCTTCTCGAGGGGTGAAGTTGCTTGGGTCATGAGGATAAAAACCTTCTTCAATGATTCTCCAAAGGTTAGTGTTCACATGTTTTAAATGACGCTTAAAGCGATAGACCCAAGAATCAAAATCTTCATGTTTCTCATATTTAGGAGGAGGCCCGGCATGATTCAAATGAGTGGAGGGGATTGGCCCTCCATAAGTTGGAGGTTCCACATGGGCAAAGATGCCGGTACCATTTCTACTACTAATAGAAGGACTCTTTTCAATGTTAGCTTCCCCCTTGTCAGAGGTAGCATTCGTCACCTTGTTGGTGGGATCACCCACTTTCATCGGCGAGGTAGATTGTTTAAGTCCTTCTAGGAATTCCTTAAACATGTCCTTGACCTCGGTCGTCATGGAGGTTTTCAATGTTTCCAAAGTCACATTGAATTCCTCACGTGAGATCGAGTTACCCCCATCTCCCATAGATGAGATCGGATTCGCACCGGAGTGCTCTCCCACCTCATCTACGACATCAACCATACTCTTCGGACGGTAAAGCCCTTAAAAAGAGACGAGGCTCTGATACCAATTGAAAGGATCGATATGGTTGACTAGAGGGGGGGTGAATAGGCAACTAACAATTTTAAGCTTTTCTTTACCAAATTAAACTTTGCAACAAAATAGGTTGTCTAGATGTGCAACTAAGTGAGAAACCTATATGATGCAATAACAACTAGCACATATGCAAGCAAAGGATGTAACACAAGAAAGCTTGCAAAAGTAAAGGCACAGAATAACCAAGAGTGGAGCCGGTGGAGACGAGGATGTGTTACCGGAGTTCCTTCCTTTTAAGGGGAAGTACGTCTCCGTTAGAGCGGTGTGGAGGCACAATGCTCCCCAAGAAGCCACTAGGGCCACCGTATTCTCCTCACGCCCTCACACAATGCGAGATGCCGTGATTCCACTATTGGTGCCCTTGAAGGCGGCGACCGAACCTTTACAAACAAGGTTGGGGCAATCTCCACAACAATCGGAGGCTCCCAACAACACCACGAAGCTTCACCACAATGGAGTATGGCTTCGAGGTGACCTCAACCATCTAGGGTGCTCAAACATCCAAGAGTAACAAGATCCGCTAGGGATAAGTGGGGGGAATCAAATATCCTGTGGTGGAATTGTAGATCGGGCCCTTGTCACCCAATCTCGAGCAAATCAACAAGTTTGATTGGCTAGGGAGAGAGATCAGGCGAAAATGGAGCTTGGAGCAACAATGGAGCTTTTTGGTGGAAGAGGTAGTCAACTAGAGGTAGAAGACACCCCTTATATAGTCGTGGGAAAAATCCAACCGTTATCCACATGTTCAGCCTACGACACACGGTACTACCGCTCCAGGGGCGCGGTACTACCGCGAGGCTGCGCGGTACTACCATGGTGGACCACGTTACTACCGCGACAACAACACAGGCCGGAACTTGCCTGACTAGGGGGCAGTACTACCGCTTGCGCGGTACTACCGCTCCCCCTTGCGGTACTACCGCAAGGCAGGAAAGTCACGGCTTGGGAAGGGCGCGGATTAAATAAATTACATCCGTGCCTACTTCCGCTGAAACTGAGGTGGTACAAAAATCCGACGCGGTACTACCGCTCGCAAGGCGCGGTACTACCGTTGCGGGCGCGGATATAAAAAATTACATCCGCGCCTACTACCGTGACACTGCGGTACTAGGAAGGAGGGCCACGGTATTACGAATCCTAGGGAGCGGTACTACCGTGGGCCCCCGCGGTACTACCGCGCTGGCCGAGCGGTACTACCGTGGGGGGCGCGGATGTAAAAAATTACATCCGCCCCTACTACCGCACCGGAGTGGCACAAGGCCTGGGAGCCGCGGTACTACCGCTCCAGAGGAGCGGTACTACCGTGACACACAGCGGTACTACCGCTTGTACTTGCGGTACTACCGCAAGTACAACAGTAGTCGTCAGATTTCCGCACAACCAAGATAACGAAGGGAAGCTCCAAAATGCAGGGAAAGGAGGGACAAGTGTACGTGTTGATTCCATCCAAACCTTTCCGACGCGGACCCCCTCTTAATAGTACGAATCTCCTACGACTCAAATCCACCAAAGAGAAACGTAGAAAAACGCTGACTTCAATAGTCTCCGAGGGGCACCGAATCGTCTCGTGCCTAGTGATGAAGTATCTGAGAAACTCAAGGCACACGATTAGTCCCCAAAAGCATTGTCATCAATCACCAAAACACCTAAGGGATAAATATGCCCTTACAATGAGTTCCGTCAGCACGATGGCGTGGTGACGATGATGATGCTCTACCGGCGCAGGGCTTCGCCTAAACTCCGCGACGATATGACTGAGGTGGAATATGGTGGAGGGGGGCACCGCACACGGCTAAGGAACGATCCATAGATCAACTTGTGTGTCTCTAGGGTGCCCCCTGCCCCCGTATATAAAGGAGCAAGGGGGGGTGCAGCCGGCCCTAGGAGGAGGCGCGCCGGAGGAGTCCTACTCCCACCGGGAGTAGGACTCCCCCCTTCCCTAGTTGGACTAGGACTTGGGGGGAAGGAGGAGAGGGGGGAAAGGAAAGGGGGGCGCCGCCCCCCTCCTTGTCCTATTCGGACTTGGGGGGAGGGGCGCACGGCTGCCCCTTGGCCCCTTCTCCTCTTCCTCCACTAGGCCCACTAAGGCCCATTAGGTTACCGGGGGGTTCCGGTAACCTCCCGGTACTCCGATAAAATGCCGATTTCACCCGGAACACTTCCGATGTCCAAACATAGGCTTCCAATATATCAATCTTTATGTCTCGACCATTTCGAGACTCCTCGTCATGTCCGTGATCACATCCGGGACTCCGAACAAACTTCGGTACATCAAAACTTATAAACTCACAATAAAACTGTCATCGTAACGTTAAGCATGCGGACCCTACGGGTTCGAGAACTATGTAGACATGACCTAGAACTATTCTCGGTCAATAACCAATAGCGGAACCTAGATGCCCATATTAGCTCCTACATATTCTATGAAGATCTTTATCGGTCAAACCGCATAACAACATACGTTGTTCCCTTTGTCATCGGTATGTTACTTGCCCGAGATTCGATCGTCGGTATCCAATACCTAGTTCAATATCGTTACCGGAAAGTCTCTTTACTCGTTAAGTAATGCATCATACTGTAACTAACTAATTAGCTACATTGCTTGCAAGGCTTATAGTGATGTGCATTACCGAGAGGGCCCAGAGATACCTCTCCGACAATCGGAGTGACAAAACCTAATCTCGAAATACGCCAACCCAACATGTACCTTTGGAGACACCTGTAGTACTCCTTTATAATCACCCAGTTACGTTGTGACGTTTAGTAGCACCCAAAGTGTTCCTCCAGTAAACGGGAGTTGCATAATCTCATAGTTACAGGAACATGTATAAGTCATGAAGAAAGCAATAGCAATATACTAAACGATCAAGTGCTAGGCTAACGGAATGGGTCATGTCAATCACATCATTCTCCTAATGATGTGATCCCATTAATCAAATGACAACACATGCCTATGGTTAGGAAACATAACCATCTTTGATTAATGAGCTAGTCAAGTAGAGGCATACTAGTGACGTTATGTTTATCTATGTATTCACACATGTATCATGTTTCTGGTTAATACAATTCTAGCATGAATAATAAACATTTATCATGATATGAGGAAATAAATAATAACTTTATTATTGCCTCTAGGGCATATTTCCTTCAAAACCTTGCATGGAAAACAAAAAAATTCTACACACACGCAAGATCTATCCATGGAGATGCATAGCTACAAGAGGGGGAGAGCATCTCCATACCCTTGAAGAACGCTAAGCGGAAGCGTTTATCAATGCGGTTGATGTAGTCGTACACCTTCACGATCCGTCCCGGTCAAGTACCGAACGTACGACACCTCCGCGTTTAGCGCATGTTCAGCTTGATGACGTCCTCGCCTTCTTGATCCAGCAAGACGGGTGAAGTAGTAGATGAGTTTTGGCAGCACGATGGTGTGTTGACGGTGTTGGTGAAGAACAATCTCCGAAGGGCTTTGCCAAGCACAACGGAAACTATGATAGAGGATAAACTAGAGGGGACGGGGTTGCCGGCACACGGCTTGGTGAATCTTGATGTGTCTTGGGTGCTAGTCGTGCCCCTCTATTTATATGTTGAGCCTTGGGGTCCAAACTTGGAGTAAAAGCCTCATCAAAGTCAGTTTGGCCTGCAAGGAAGAGTCCTTCTCGGACTTCCAGGACCATACGCCATAGTCCTTGGCATCTGGCCCAGACGCCATGGGCCTTGGCGACTCTGAATAACATTCGGTCACCAACATACATAACTCATATAGTATTATATCGTCAACGAACATTAAACGTGCGTACCCTACGGGTTTGATAACTATGTAGACATGACCGAGACACCTCTCTGGTAAATAACCAATAGCGGAACATGGATGCCCATATTGGTCCTACATATTCTACGAATATCTTTATCGGTCGAACCTTATGACAACATATGTAATTCCCTTTGTCCATCAGTATGTTACTTGCCCAAGATTCGATCGTAGGTATCTTCATACCTAGTTCAATCTCGTTACCAGCAAGTCTCTTTACTCGTTCCATAGTACATCACCTCGTGACTAAATCCTTACTCGTTTGCTTGCAAGCTTATGATGTGTATTACTCAGAGGGCCCAGAGATACCTCTCCGATACTCGGAGTGACAAATCCTAATCTCGATATAAGCCAACCCAACAAACACCTTTGGGGATACCTGTAGAGCATCTTTATAATCACCCAGTTATGTTGTGACGTTTTATAGCACATAAGGCATTTCTTTGGTATCCGGGAGTTGCATAATTCATAGTCGAAGGAATATGTATTTGACATGAAGAAATCAATAGCAACAAAACTGAATGATCATTATTCTAAGCTAATGGATGGGTCTTGTCCACTACATCATTCTCCTAATGATGTGATCCCGTTATCAAATGAAAACTCATGTCCATGGTTACAAAACCTTAACCATCTTTGATAAACGAGCTAGTCAAGTACAGGCTCACTAGGGACACGGTGTTTGTTTATGTATTCACACATGTATTTAAGTTTCCGATCAATACAGTTCTAGTATGAATAATAAACCTTTATCATGATTTAGGAAATATAATAATAACCAATTTATTATTGCCCCTAGGGCATATTTCCATCAGTCTCCCACTTGAAATAGAGTTAATCCAGTTTGTGATTAACACCCATAGTTCACATCGCTATGTGACCAACACCCAAAGAGTTTACTAGAGTCAATAATCTAGTTCACATTGCCATGTGATTAACATCCAAGGAGTACTGAGGTGTGATCATGTTTTGCTTATGAGAGAGGTTTAGTCAACGGTTCTGTCACATTCAGGTCCGTATGTATTTTGCAAATTTCTATGTCTATAATGCTCTGCATCGAGCTACTCTAGCTAGTTGCTCCCACTTTCTATATGTATCCAGATTGAGACTCAGGGTCATCTGAATCTTTGTCAAAGCTTGCATCGACATAACTCTTTATGACAAACTCTTTATCACCCCCATAACTGAGAAACATTTCCTTATTCCTCTAAGGATAATTTTGACCGTTGTCTAGTGATTCACTCCTGGATCACTCTTGTACCTCCTTGCCAAACCCATGGCAAGGCACACAATAGGTCTGGTACACAGCATGGCAAACTTTATAGAACCTACGACTGAGGCATAGGGAATGACTTTCATTCTCTCTATATATTCTTTGACTGGTCCATTTTGAACTTCTTCAAAACTTTGTCAAGGTATGTGCTTTGTGAAAGTCTTATTAAGCGTCTTGATCCATCCCTATAGATCTTGATGCTCAATATATAAGCAGCTTCACCGAGGTCTTTCATTGAAAAATTTCTTATTCAAGTATCCTTTTATGCTATCCAGAAATTCTATATCATTTCCAATCAACAATATGTCATCCACATATAATATCAAAAATTCTAAAGAGCTCCCACTCACTTTCTTGTAAATACAGGCTTCACCTAAAGTATGTATAAAACCATATGCTTTGATCACCTCATCAAAGCATATATTCCAACTCCGAGATGCTTGCACCAGTCCATAGATGGATCGCTGGAGCTTGCACACTTGGTCAGCACCTTTAGGATCGACAAAACCTTCTGGTTGCATCATATACAACTCTTCTTTAAGATATCCATTAAGGAATGCAATTTTGACGTCCATTTGCTAGATTTCATAATCACAAAATGTGGCAATTGCTAACATGATTCGGGCAGACTTAAGCATCATTACGGGTGAGAAAGTCTCATCATAGTCAACTCCTTGAACTTGTCGGAAACCTTTTGTGACAAGTCGAGCTTTGTAGATAGTGACATTACTATCAGTGTCAGTCTTCTTCTTGAATATCACTTTATTTTCAATGGCTTGCTGATCATCAGGCAAGTCCACCAAAGTCCACACTTTGTTCTCATACATGGATCCTATCTCAGATTTCATGGCCTCAAACCATCTTCGGAATTCTGGCTCATCATAGCTTCTTCATAGTTCGTTGGTTTGCCATGGTCTAGTAACATGACTTCCAGGACAGGAGTACCGTACCACTCTGGTGCGGAACATGCTCTGTTCAACCTGTAAGGTCCAGTAGTAACTTGATTTGAAGTTTCATGATCATCATCATTAGCTTCCTCTCTAGTTGGTGTAGGCATCACAGGAATGGATTTCTGTGGTGTGCTACTTTCCAAATTGAGAGAAGGTACAATAACCTCATCAAGTTCTACTTTCCTCCCACTCACTTCTTTCGACAGAAACTCCTTCTCTAGAAATGTTCCATTCTTTGCAACAAAGATCTTGCCATCGGATCTATGGTAGAAGGTGTACCCAATTGTTTCCTTAGGGTATCCTATGAAGACGCACTTCTCTGATTTGAGTTCGAGCTTATCAGGCTGAAGCCTTTTGACATAAGTGTCACAACCCCAAACTTTAAGAAACGACAGCTTAGGTTTCTTGCCAAACCATAGTTCATACGGTGTCGTCTCAATGGATTTAGATGGTGCCCTATTTAACGTGAATGCAGCTATCTCTAATGCATAACCCCAAAATGATACTGGTAAATCGATAAGAGACATCATAGATCACACCATATCTAATAAAGTACGGTTACGATGTTTGGACACACCAACGATGTGGTGTTCCAGGTGGCGTGAATTTTGAAACTATTCCACATTGTTTTAAATGAAGGCCAAACTCATAACTCAAATATTCGCCTCCGTGATCAGATCGTAGAAAGTTTATTTTTTTATTACGATGATTCTCCACTTCACTCTGAAATTCTTTGAACTTTTCAAATGTTGCAAAGTTGTGTTTCATTAAGTAGATATACCCATATCTGCTCAAATCATCTGTGATGATCAGAAAATAACGATACCCGCCGCGTGCCTCAACACTCATTGGACCGCATACATCGGTACATCTTATTTCCAATAAGTCATTGGCTCGCTCCATTGTTCCAGAGAACGGAGTTTTAGTCATCTTGCCCATGAGGCATGGTTCGCAGTATCAAATGATTCATAATCAAGTGATTCCAAAGGCCCATCTATATGGAGTTTCTTCATGCGCTTTACAACAATATGACCTAAATGGAAGTGCCACAAATATGTTGCACTATCATTATCAACTTTGCATATTTTGGCATCAATATTATGAATATGTGTATCACTATGATCGAGATTCAATAAACCATTTACGTTGGGTGTATGACCGTAGAAGGTTTTATTCATGTAAACAGAACAACAATTATTCTCTGACTTAAATGAATAACCGTATCGCAATAAACATGATCCAATCATATTCATGCTCAACGTAAACACCAAATAATATTTATTTAAGTCAAACACTAATCTAGAAGATAGAGGGAGTGTGCGATGGTGATCTTATCAACATTGGAATCACTTCCAACACACATCGGCACCTCGCCCTTAACTAGTCTCTGTTCATTTTGCAACTCCTGTTTTGAGTTACTAATCTTAGAAACTAAACCAGTATCAAATACCCAGGGGCTACTATGAACACTAGTAAAGTACACATCAATAACATGTATATCAAATATACCTTTGTTCACTTTGCCATACTTTTTATCCGCCAAGTATTTGGGGCAGTTCCGCTTCCAGTAACCATCTCCTTTGCAGTAGAAACACTCAGTTTCAGGCTTGGGTCTAGCTTTGGGTTTCTTCATGGGAACCGCAACTTGTTTGCCATTCTTCTTGAAGTTCCCTTTTGCCCTTTTTCTTGAAACTAGTGATCTTGTTTAACCATCAACATTTGATGCTCTTTCTTAATTTCTATCCTTCACCAATTTCAGCATCACGAAGAGCTCGGGAATTGTTTTTGTCATCCCTTGCATATTATAGTTCATCACGAAGTTCTAGTAGCTTGGTGATAGTGACTAGAGACGTCCGTCAATCACTATCTTATCTGGAAGATTAACTCCCACTTGATTCAAGAGATTGTAGTACCCAGACATTCTGAACACATGCTCACTCTCTGAGCTATTTTCCTCCATCTTGTAGGCAAAGTACTTCCCAGAGGCCTCATACCTCTTGACACGGGCATGAATCTGAAATACCAATTTCAACTCTTGGAACGTCTCATATGCTCCGTGGCATTCAAAATGTTTTTGAAGTCCCGGTTCTAACCCGTAAAGCATGGCGCACTAAACTATTAAGTAGTCATCATATTGAGCTTGACAAACGTTCATAATGTCTGCATCTGCTCCTGCAATAGGTCTGTCACCTAGCGGTGCATTAAGGACATAATTCTTCTGTGTAGCACTGAGGATAATTCTCGGATCACGGACCCAGTCCGCATCATCGCTACTATCATCTTTCAACTTAGTTTTCTCTAGGAACATATCAAAAAATATAAGGGAGCTAGCTATTGATCTACAACATAGATATGCAAAATTATAAGACTAAGTTAATGATAAACTAAGTTCAATTAATCAAATTACTGAAGAACTCCCACTTAAATAGACATCCCTCAAGTCATCTAAGTGATACATGATCCAGATCAACTAACCCATGTCCGATCATCACGTGAGATGGGGCAGTCATCAATGGTGAACATCTCTATATTGATCATATCTACTATATGAATCACGTTCGACCTTTTGGTCTCCACTGTTCCGAGGTCATGTGTGTACATGCTAGGCTCGTCAAGTTTAACCCAAGTATTCTGCATGTGTAAAACGGTCCTACACTCGTTGTATGTGAACATAGAGTCTATCACACCCGATCATCACGTGGTGTCTCAAAACGAAGAACTATAACAATGATGCATACTCAGGGAGAACACTTCTACCTTGAAATTTAGCGAAGAGGTCATCTTATAATTCTATCATTGTTCTAAGCAAAATAAGATGCATAAAAGATAAACATCACATGCAATCAAAATATGTGACATGATATGGCCATCATCATCTTGTGCTTTTGATCTCCATCTTCAAAGCAACGTCATGATCTCCATCATCACCGGCTCGACACCTTAATCTCCATCGTAGCGTCTGTGGTACCCCGGCTCAGAGAAAAATGGAACGCCCCGTATTCCAGCCCAGAGACCGAGGAGAAGTCTTATGGAATACGACACTGCTTAGCATAGAACAAACCAGCCTTCTATTATTACACGAATATGATTACAAGGTCTCCTGTATTACAATGAATAACATCAGTACGGCGACACTGCGCCATCCTCAGTTGCTCTATGCAAGCAGCAGAACAACTCGAAGCAGCGGAATAACTCTAGCAGCGGAACAACAACGACGGTGGTGAACTCCACTCCGCAGGGACTCTGGTTGGAATGCTTATCCTAGCTCACAAACAAGGACTCCACGGCAAGCAAGCAATCAAATCTGGAATGACCTACAAGCTGGCATGACACGCCAGGTCAGTACATTGAATGTACTTGCAAGCTCACAATAATCCAGAAGCATTCAAGACAAACAACAGCATGGCAATTACCGGTTAAACAGGAATTTAACATGATATCCTCATAACAACATGGCATGACCAACATAAACACAATACAGCTATCACAACATGAACATGTTAATCCAACTAACATCATGGCATCCACTAACATGGCAACCACATGGTATATCAATTTTACTTCTAACATGGCAATAGCAAAACATAGCATATCATCTCAATCATATCCATCAAAGCATGGCATGGCATAAATAAACTATCAATCATATGAAATGTAGACATAGCATGTTAACTACATGCAACCATCTCATGATCTACCATGGTTCTTTAAATGCAAACATATTACTCATGCAATGCAACCAAACTTGTGCACCGAGTCCCTCGGACTCTCTTACCAACGGTGATCACCTCACTTCCTGATCACCAACAGAGACAAACTCATGATCCTTACGGCGATCACAACCCGACCAACAAACTGGCCCGTGATCCTTACGGCGATCACCACCCGACCAACAACTGGCTCGTGATCCTTATGGCGATCACCACCCGACCAACACTTGGCCAACTTATCTCACGGTTATTAAGCACATTATTATTATTATTGTTGACTCATGGTGTGACCTTCTCTCGACCTGGGCCCTCATCCGCGGGCGCGGCTATCGATAGATTTATATACACTCTGCAGAGGTTAGTACACTGTACCCACACTACGGAACCCATGGCCTCGCACTCCCATTCGTGTGGACCAACGGCGTTCGGACAAAACCGATCTACTGTCATGACACTCTCCCGGCCACTCCGACTCACTCCTCACTGAGCTAAGTCATGAGTGGCCCTGTGCCTACCTCCAGACACAACGACCACCGTCGTGGCTCAAAACATAAACGATCTCACACGGGGATCCGCCGACTATAACAACTACGGGCACACAAGGTTATGCTCTGCCTACCTGATCAGGGTAGCACGCGCCCATAACCTTTCCTCGTTGGAGGCACCGGCGAGAGGCACAACAATAGACCCAGTTAGGACCGTCCCATACCAGTAAGCGTGGTTGCACTGGTCAGCATCGATTCAGCGGCACCATGACTCAGCCAACAGGTGTTCAAGTTCAATTTAATCCGGTTAAACTTGAATGCAAATATGTTGAGCCATGATAAAATAACATGATGCCAACAATAATACATAAACATGATATCAACATCATCATGAGAGTATCACTTAACTATCCATCATACCAACAATAAATCATATCCACTTAACATGGCATATTGACTGGCATGACCATCACCATCATCAACCTGTACTACTAACCAGCATAATCATATGAAAGGTAATACTAGCAGCTATAACATGATCACAGAGTATAAGACAACATAGCACAAAAGTGAACATGCAAATCTGAACATCACCGAAACAACGATAACCATCTTTTCAACAAGCAAACATTTATTAAATATTCAAGTTGAAAACCATGGCTACTGCATGACTATCATGCAAGTGGGTATTGTGGCTTGCCTGGGGATGAAGAAGGCACCGGGGAGAGGTGCGGTGAAGCCACGGAAAAATTTGCCGGAAACAGTTCTCTGTCGGAGGGGGCTGTTTACATGCAAGGGAAAAAAGGTCATTTTCACAGTGTCAAACCATAGTGAAAATGAAACCAACATAAAGAGCTCGATGATACGAAGAATTGAGCGTTGGATTCACCTCAAACGGAGTTACGGTTGAAAAGTTGTGAAGGGTGGAAGAGCAGGGACTAATCTGTGAAAAATTCTCACCACCAACGGGTCCCTGGGAGGAAAAACTGAAAGCGCATACGGAGAAATACGTTTTCCAAAAGTGTAAACGTATTATGGACCGAAGTAGAATGAGAGTACGTTTTCTTGAAAGGAAAGCGTACCCCGGAGAAGCCCGTCTCCACTTATCCACGTGGACCCGTGGCTGGAGCCACTTCCAGGCGGGGCCCAGGCGCAGGGGAGGGGGCACGGGAGCTCGTCTCCTTCCTCCCGCTCTTGTGCTCCCGTGCGGGGCAGAGCAGGAGGCAGGGGGGAAGCAGCAAGGGGGCCGGCCAGCTCCGGCCGTCTCTGGCCGAGCTGAGGGCACTGGCGGGACCGCAGGGCAGCGCCGCACCCGTTCAGAGGGGAAGGAGTCTCCGAGGAGGCCTAGGACGGCGGGGAGAGGCGGCACCATGGGAGGACAAGAAGCTTCGGGCGGCAACGGTTCTTGGCGATGCGGGCACTCCGGCGAGGGGGCAAGGGGGTGGGGCGGCTGAGTGGGACGAGGGGAGGTTGGTGCACGTGGAGGAGAGGCGAGGGGAGGCCTGTGGTGGCCGGACCCAAGCCGAGGTCGAGGCGTCCATGGACGGTTACGGCGAACAACGGCGAGATGTCGTGGCTCCGGTGGACTAGGAGGGACGAGGAGGGGCTTGGGAGCTGCGGAGGAGGTCGAGGGTCCTTATATAGGCCGAGGGGAGGCGTCTGGAGCTCACGGGCGAGCTCCCGACCAAGCATTAATGGAGGGAAGAGGCGGGGCACGGCACGGGCATGGATCTAGCGACGCATTCATGGCGAACCACGACGAAGCAGCAACGCAGGGCGATGCAGAGGCTCACGGGGCAGCTACTAGACATAGATGGAGGTCGAGACAACGGGCATAGTGGCCGGAACAAGCCAGAGCACGCCTGCGGCCATGACGCAAGCGTGATCACCACGCGCACTAGCGCAAGCGGCGCCCTTTGGCGTGGCCAACTGATACGTCTCCAATGTATCTATAATTTTTGATTGCTCCATGCTACTTTATCTACTGTTTTGGACTATATTGAGCTTTATTTTCCACTTTTATATTATTTTTGGGACTAACCTATTAACCGGAGGCCAGCCTAGAATTGCTGTTTTTTGCCTATTTCAGTGTTTCGAAGAAACGGAATATCAAACGGAGTCCAAACGGAATGAAACCTTCGGGAACATGATTTTCTCACCGAACGTGATCCAGGAGACTTGGACCCTACTCCAAGAAGCAAAAGAGTCGGCCACGAGAGTGCGGGGCGCGCCCCCCTGCCTCGTGGCCCCACTGTTGCTCCACCGACATACTCCTTCCTCCTATATATACCTACGTATCCCCAAACGATCAGGACAGGAGCCAAAAACCTAATTCCACCGCCGCAACCTTCTGTATCCACGAGATCCCATCTTGGGGCCTGTTCCGGAGCTCCACCGGAGGGGGCATCCACCACAGAGGGCTTCTACATCAACACCATAGCCCCTCCGATGAAGTGTGGGTAGTTTATTTCAGACCTTCGGGTCCATAGCTAGTAGCTAGATGGCTTCTTCTCTCCTTTTGAATCTCAATACAATGTTCTCCCTCTCTCTCGTGAAGATCTATTTGAGGTAATCTTCTTTTTGCGGTGTGTTTGTTGAGACTGATGAATTGTGGGTTTATGATCCAGCTTATCTATGACCAATATTTGAATCTTCTCTGAATTCTTTTATGTATGATTGAGTTATCTTTGCAAGTCTCTTCGAATTATCCTTTTGGTTTGGCCAACTAGATTGGTAGTTCTTGCAATGGGAGAAGTGCTTAGCTTTGGGTTCAATCTTGCGGTGTCCTTTCCCAGTGATAGAAGGGGCAGCAAGGCACGTATTGTATTGTTGCCATCGAGGATAACAAGATGGGTTTTTTTATCATATTGCATGAATTTATCCTTCTACATCATGTCATCTTGCTTAAGGCGTTACTCTGTTTTTAACTTAATACTCTAGATGCATGCTGGATAGCGGTCGATGAGTGGAGTAAAGTAGTAGATGCAGAATCGTTTCGATCTACTTGTCTCGGACGTGATGCCTATATACATGATCATTACCTAGATATGCTCATAACTATGCTCAATTCTGTCAATTGCTCAACAGTATTTTGTTCACCCACCGTAGAATACTTATGCTCTTAAGAGAAGCCACTAATGAAACCTATGGCCCCCGGGTCTATTCTCATCATATCAATCTCTGTTGCTTTATTATTACTTTGCCTTTTACTTTTCACTTTACATCTATCTATCAAAAATACCAAAAATATTATTTATCATCTCTATCAGATCTCACTCTCGTAAGTGACCATGAAGGGATTGACAACCCCTAATCGCGTTGGTTGCGAGTAGCTATCATTTTGTGTAGGTACGAGGGACTTGTGCGTGGTCTCCTACTGGATTGATACCTTCGTTCTCAAAAACTGAGGGAAATACTTATGCTACTTTGCTGCATCATCCTCTCCTCTTCGGGGAAATCCAACGCAGTGCTCAAGAGGTAGCAAGAAGAATTTATGACGCCGTTGCCGTGGAGGCTCACGCAAGCAAGTCAACCATACCAAGTACCCATCACAATCCCTATTTCTCGCATTACATTATTTGCCATTTGCCTCTCATTTTCCTCTCCCCCACTTCACCCTTGCCGTTTTATTTGCCCTCTCTTTCCCTATCTCCTCCTCCCTTTCCCGCTTGCCTTTTTCCGTTGCCTTTCTGTTTTCTTGTGTGTTGGATTACTTGTTGCCATGGCGCAAGATAATACCAAATTGTGTGACTTCTCGGATACCAATAATAATGATTTCCTTAGTACTCCGATTGCTCCTCTTAATAATGATGAGTCTTGTGAAATCAATACCGCTTTGCTGAATCTTGTTATGAAAGATCAATTCGTCGGCCTTCCTAGTGAAGATGCCGCTACTCATCTAAACAATTTTGTTGATTTGTGTGATATGCAAAAGAAGAAAGATACGGATAACAATATTGTCAAATTGAAGTTATTTCCGTTTTCACTTGCTAAAGTTTGGTTTTCGTCTTTGCCTAAAAATAGTATTGATTCTTGGAACAAGTGCAAAGATGCTTTTATTTCTAAGTATTTTCCTCCCGCTAAGATCATCACTCTTAGGAACGATATTATGAATTTTAAACAACTTGATCATGAGCATGTTGCCCAATCTTGGGAAAGAATGAAATTGATGCTTCGCAATTGCCCTACTCATGGTTTGAATTTATGGATGATCATACAAAAAATTTATGCCGGATTGAATTTTGCTTCTAGAAATCTTTTAGATTCGGCCGCGGGAGGCACATTTATGGAAATGACGTTAGGAGATGCTACCAAATTGCTTGATAATATTATGGCTAATTATTCTCAAGGGCACACCGAAAGATCTTCTAGTAAAAAAGTGCATGCTATAGAAGAAATCAATGTTTTGAGTGAAAAGATGGATGAACTTATGAAGATGTTTGCTACTAAAAATACTTCTATTGATCCCAATGATATGCCTTTGTCTACTTTGATTGAGAATAATAATGAATCTATGACTGTGAATTTTGTTGGTAGGAATAGTTTTGGAAACAACGCATATAGAGGGAATTTTAATCCTAGGCCTTATCCTAGTAATCCTTCTAATAATTTTGGAAATTCCTACAACAACTCTTATGGAAATTTTAATAAGATGCCCTATGAATTTGAGAGTAGTGTTAAAGATTTTATGAATTCACAAAAGAATTTTAGTGCTTTGCTTGAAGAGAAATTGCTTAAAGTTGATGATTTGGCTAGGAACGTTGATAGAATTTCTCTTGAAATTGATTCTTTAAAGCTTAAATCTATTCCTCCTAAGCATGATATCAATGAGTCTCTCAAAGCCATGAGAATTTCCATTGATGAGTGCAAAGAAAGAATCGCTAGGATGCGTGCTTCCAAAGATGCCTTTATTAAAGCGTGTTCTTCCAATTCCTATGAAAATCAAGATGAAGATCTAAAAGTTATTGATGTGTCCCCCATTATATCTTTGCTTTGCAATAAGAATCTTGATGAAACTTAATATGATCTTCCTTTACCTAGAAGGCGTTCTAAGAATTCGGAGTTTCTAGATCTTGATGATGAAATTGATGAAAGTGGGATTGAAAGAAATAAAAACCTAGATGTTGCTAAACCCACTATTTTGGATCTCAAGGAATTTAATTATGAAAATTTCTCTTTAATTGGTTGTATTTCCTTGTTGCAATCCGTGCTAGATTCTCCTCATGCTTGTAGTCAAAATAAGGCCTTTACCGAACACATTGTTGATGCCTTGATGCAATCTTATGAAGAAAAACTTGAGTTGAAAGTTTATATCCCTAGAAAACTCTATGATAAATGGGAACCTACTATTAAAATTAAAATTAAAGATTATGAGTTTCATGCTTCGTGTGATTTGGGTGCTAGTGTCTCTACTATTCCCAAAACTTTGTGTGATTTGCTAGATTTCCGTGACTTTGATGACTGCTCTTTAAACTTGCATCTTGCGGATTCCACTATTAAAAAGCCTATGGAAAGAATTAATGATGTTCTTATTGTTGCAAATAGGAATTATGTGCCCGTAGATTTTATTGTTCTTGATATAGATTGCAATCCTTCATGTCCTATTATTCTTGGTAGACCTTTCCTTAGAACGATTGGTGCAATTATTGATATGAAAGAAGGGAATATTAGATTCCAATTTCCCTTAAAGAAGGGCATGGAACACTTCCCTAGAAATAAAAACAAATTACCATATGAATCTATCATGAGAGCCACTTATGGATTGCCTACCAAAGATGGCAATACCTAGATCTATCCTTGCTTTTATGCCTTGCTAGGGGCGTTAAACGATAGCGCTTGTTGGGAGGCAACCCAATTTTATTTTGTGTTTTTTGTTTTTGCTTCTTTTTATTAATAAATAATCCATCTAGCCTCTTTTTGGGTGTGGTTTTATCTTTTAATTAGTGTTTGTGCCAAGTAGAACCTATAGGATAACCTACGATGATAGTTGATTTGATTCTGCTGAAAAACAGAAACTTTACGCGCACGAATATAATTTTGTTAAATCACAGAAACGTGCTTTTGCGTTGATTCTTTTTGATGCTCTTCAATAGAAAAAATTTCCAGGACTTCCTATTTTGGTAGGATTTTTAGAGTTCCAGAAGTTTGCGTTAGTTACAGATTGCTACAGACTGTTCTGTTTTTGACAGATTCTGTTTTGCGTGTGTTGTTTGCTTATTTTGATGAATCTACGGCTAGTAAAATAGTTTATAATCCATAGAGAAGTTGGAATACAGTAGTTTTAACACCAATATAAATAAATAATGAGTTCATTACAGTACTTTGAAGTAGTATTTTGTTTTCTTTCTCTAACGGAGCTCACGAGATTTCTATTGAGTTTTGTGTTGTGAAGTTTTCAAGTTTTGGGTGAATTCTTTTGATGGATTATGGAACAAGGAGTGGCAAGAGCCTAAGCTTGGGGATGCCCATGTCACCCCAAAGATAATCCAAGGACACAAAAAATTCAAAGCTTGGGGATGCCCCGGAAGGCATCCCCTCTTTCGTCCACTTCCATTGGTAATTTACTTGGAGCTATATTTTTATTCACCACATGATATGTGTTTTGCATGGAGCGTATTGTATTATTTGCATGTTTGCTTGTTAGTTTTCCACAATCATCCTTGCTGTACACACCTTTTGAGAGAGCCATACATGAATTGGAATTTGTTAGAATACTCTATGTGCTTCACTTATATCTTTTGAGCTTGATAGTTTTGCTCATAGTGCTTCACTTATATCTTTTGAGCGTGATAATTTTTGCTCTAGTACTTCACTTAGATATTTTAGAGAACGGTGGTGGATTTGTTTTAAAGAAAATATTGATCTCTCATGCTTCACTTAGATTATTTTGAGAGTCGTTAATAGCATGGTAATTTGCTTAATATTAATATACTTGGTATTCAAGATATGTGAAACTTTCTTTTGAGTGAATTGAATACTAAGATAAGTTTGATGCTTGATAATTGTTTTGAGATATGGAGGTGATAATATCAAAGTCGTGCTAGTTGTGCGATTATGAATTCAAAGAATTCTTGTGTTGAAGTTTGCAAGTCCCGTAGCATGCACATATGGTTAAAGTTGTGTAACAAATTTGAAACATGAAGTGTACCTGGCTTGTGCATCCTTATGAGTGGCGGTCGGGGACGAGCGATGGTCTTTTCCTACTAATCTGTCCCCCTAGGAGCATGTGCGTAGTACTTGATTTTTTATGACTTCTAAATTTTTGCAATTAGTATATGAGTTATTTTGACTAATGTTGAGTCCATGGATTATACGCACTCTCACCTTTCCGCCTTTGCTAGCCTCTTCAGTACCGTGCATTGCCCTTTCTCACCTTGAGAGTTGGTGCAAACTTCGTCGGTGCATCTAAACCCCGTGATACGATACGCTCTGTCACACATAAACCTCCTTATATCTTCCTCAAAACAGCCACCATACCTACCTATCATGGCATTTCCATAGCCATTCCGAGATATATTGCCATGCAACTTCCATCATCATCATCATGACATACATTACTTTTGTCATATTGCCATTGCATGATCATGTAGTTGACATCGTATTTGTGGCAAAGCCACCATGCATTATTTTTCATACATGTCACTCTTGATTCATTGCACCATCCCGGTACACCGCCGGAGGCATTCATATAGAGTCATATCTTGTTCTAAGTTTCGAGTTGTAATCCTTATGTTGTATTCAATAGAAGTGTGATGATCATCATTGTTAGAGCATTGCCCATAAAAAAGAAAAAAAAGAGAGAAAAAAGAGAGAAGAAAGGCCACAAAAAAAGGAAAGGCCCAAAAAAGAAAAAAAAGGGCAATGCTACTATCTCTTTTCCACACTTGTGCTTCAAAGTAGCACCTTGTTCTTCATGTAGTGAGTCTTATGTATTGTGCTTCAAAGTAGCACCTTGTTCTTCATGTAGTGAGTCTCATAAGTTGTATTTTTATACTAGTGGGAATCTTTCATTATAGAACTTGGCTTGTATATTCCTACGATGGGCTTCCTCAAATGCCCTAGGTCTTCATGAGCAAGCGAGTTGGATGCACACCCACTAGTTTTCTTTTGTTGAGCATTCATAGCTCTAGTGCATCTGTTGCATGGCAATCCCTACTCCTCATGTTGACATAAATTGATGGGCATCTCCATAGCCCGTTGATTAGCCTCGTCAATGTAAGACTTTCTCCTTTTTTGTCTTCTCCACACAATCCCCATCATCATATTCTCTTCCACCCATAGTGCTATATCCATGGCTCACGCTCATGTATTGCGTGAAGGTTGAAAAAGTTTGAGATTATTTAAGTATGAAACAATTTCTTGGCTTGTCATCGGGGGTATAGAAGTTGCGAACATCTTTGTGTGACAAAAATGAAGCATAGCCTAACTATATGATTTTGTAGGGATGAACTTTCTTTTGCCATGTTATTTTGAGAAGACATGATTGCTTTGATTAGTATGCTTGAAGTATTATTATTTTTATGTCAATATGAACTTTTGTCTTGAATCTTTCGGATCTGAATATTCATATCACAATTAACAAGATTTACATTGAAATTATGCCAAAGTATCACTCCACATCAAAAATTCTCTTTTTATCATTTACCTACTCGAGGACGAGCAGGAATTAAGCTTGGGGACGCCTGATACGTCTCCAACGTATCTATAATTTTTGATTGCTCCATGCTACTTTATCTACTGTTTTGGACTATATTGGGCTTTATTTTCCACTTTTATATTATTTTTGGGACTAACCTATTAACCGGAGGCCCAGCCCAGAATTGCTGTTTTTTGCCTATTTCGGTGTTTCGAAGAAACGGAATATCAAATGGAGTCCAAACAGAATTAAACCTTCGGGAACGTGATTTTCTCACCGAACGTGGTCCAGGAGACTTGGACCCTACTCCAAGAAGCAAAAGAGTCAGTCACGAGGGTGGGGGGCGCCCCACCTAGGGCGCGCCCCCTGCCTCGTGGCCCCCCTGTTGCTCCACCGACGTACTCCTTCCTCCTATATACACCTACGTATCCAAACGATCAGGACAGGAGCCAAAAACCTAATTCCACCGCCGCAACCTTCTGTATCCACGAGATCCCATCTTGGGGCCGGTTCTGGAGTTCCGCCGGAGGGGGGATCCACCACGGAGGGCTTCTACATCAACACCATAGCCCCTCTCATGAAGTGTGAGTAGTTTATTTCAGACCTTCGGGTCCATAGCTAGTAGCTAGATGGCTTCTTCTCTCTTTTTGGATCTCAATACAATGTTCTCCCCCTCTCTCGTGGAGATCTATTCGATGTAATCTTCTTTTTGCGGTGTGTTTGTTGAGACCGATGAATTGTGGGTTTATGATCCAGCTTATCTATGAACAATATTTGAATCTTCTCTGAATTCTTTTATGTATGATTGAGTTATCTTTGCAAGTCTCTTCGAATTATCCTTTTGGTTTGGCCAAGTAGATTGGTAGTTCTTGCAATGGGAGAAGTGCTTAGCTTTGGGTTCAATCTTGCGGTGTCCTTTCCCAGTGACAGAAGGGGTAGTAAGGCACGTATTGTATTGTTGCCATCGAGGATAACAAGATGGGGTTTTTATCATATTGCATGAATTTATCCCTCTACATCATGTCATCTTGCTTAAGGCGTTACTCTGTTTTTAACTTAATACTCTAGATGCAGGCTGGATAGCGGTCGATGAGTGGAGTAAAAGTAGTAGATGCAGAATCGTTTCGATCTACTTGTCTCGGACATGATGCCTATATACATGATCATTACCTAGATATGCTCATAACTATGCTCAATTCTGTCAATTGCTCAACAGTAATTTGTTCACCCACCGTAGAATACTTATGCTCTTGAGAGAAGCCACTAGTGAAACCTATGGCCCCCGGGTCTATTCTCATCATATCAATCTCTGTTTCTTTACTATTACTTTGCCTTTTACTTTTCACTTTGCATCTATCTATCAAAAAGACCAAAAATATTATTTATCATATCTATCAGATCTCACTCTCGTAAGTGGCCGTGAAGGGATTGACAACCCCTAATCGCGTTGGTTGCGAGTAGCTATCGTTTTGTGTAGGTACAAGGGACTTGTGCGTGGTCTCCTACTGGATTGATACCTTGGTTCTCAAAAACTGAGGGAAATACTTATGCTACTTTGCTGCATCATCCTCTCCTCTTCGGGGAAATCCAACGCCGTGCTCAAGAGGTAGCACCAACCATGTCCAGTGGATGCACCTTGGTGCCCTTAGTCCAACTAAAGAAATAAATCGGTCCAGGGGCAAAGAAGAGATTTGCACTTAGCTCCAAAAGTAAATCAGTAAGGTGTTTGTAACTTGTTGTGGTTAAACCAGCTAGGTAAATCAGTAACTAGCTTGTCTGGGAGGTTTAACTATCAAAGGACATTCATCCTGGAGGTTTTGAGGGTAAAAGGATCAAGATTTACTGCAGTTGCTTCACAACTGCACACTTGGTCCAGAAATGAAGATCAGGATGGTGCACTCACATGGAGTGTCCACTTGAGCTCAAATTGGGAAAGGCTTAGTCATATGGTCATATGATGATGCTGTAAAAATATCATGCTAAATGGACAAGCCAAAATAGCACTTGCTTCACAAACATCATTTCTGACCAGAAACTTGGAATAATTATGGTGGTCAAATGGACCAATTAAATGATGCCAAAATGGGTGGATAGATGTTTTATGGGTATAAGAATGATCTAGTAATTTATCAAGATTTTTGAAGCAATATAAAATATACTTGCTTCACAACCTGAAAATATTGCCAGAAACAAAGATTTGCTCCTGTGCTCACATAGATGATTGGATGGGGCTGAAAATGGGTGAAGGGGTTTAAAATGAGCACATTAAGGAGTGTGCAAAATTTCATTTCATTTGGGTACTCCTAACTAGTACTTCTTTCACAAAGCCTTCTATTAGACAGAAACTTTGAAAATTCACTGAGGAAGATTTGCTAGGCAAATAAATTTGAACTTGTGCATGAGGAAATTATTTGGACATATAAACATGCCCAAAAATGTTGGGAGTCAATAGGAGAAATATAAATGACACTTCCTTCACAAAGTGCCATTCAGGACAGAATAGGAAATTAATTATTGGAGGATTATTTTTTAACATGGCAATGAAAAGTTTTGCCATATTTGATCAAGATATGACCCAAAAAAAATTATGAGAATTATTTGGGAATTATAGGAGTGAGGGAAATATAGGCTGCTTCACAACCTAGGGCAATTGGAGTTATTCCTTCAATAGAAAAGGAATATTCCCAATAAAAAGAATATTGGGATTTGGGCTAGGATGGAAATGACAGGGTCTAGGGTTGGATTTGGGAATGACAAGCCACTCTGGAAGCAAAGAAGAGGTCATCTTCTTCGGTTTCTAGACCACAGAGCCACGGAAAAAGAAAACTCAAGCAAAAACCTCGGAAAAGCAAAAGAAAAAGAAAGGGCAAAAAATAAGGCTGTGACAAACCTTACCCCCTTAAAGAAATCTCGTCCTCGAGATTTGGTTGCTCAGGTAACAAGTATGAATATTCTTACTTAAGGAAACCGTTTCCAACTCGGGTATCCTTTTTCCTTTATTGTTGTTCCCATTTTTATCCGACTTGCCCTGAGTGGTTTTATTTATTGTATCCACATTCTGACAGATCTTACCTGGCTTGCTCATTCTTATATAGGCTCCAATTTCTTTTTAGATCTCCTGACTAGCTGAGTGTGATTTGATTTTCATGACTGAAATATATGTCCGTCTCACAAATCCAAAAGTGACTTCCGCTGGGTGTGCCACCCGGCACTGACAACCTTTCAGGTAATGATGATCATAATTTTCTGATGAAAACTCAAGCTCTGACTCATTGCATTGGATTTCTCCACCAACTGCAGGTCCTTTGGGTTCCAAACAGTGAGTTAAAACATAACCGTTTCCTGACAGATTCTGACTCATCGTAGAAGCTTCTTAATCATCTTAACAGGTTCCATTGTCGTGAGTATCGGATCTGTACCAAATATTTGGTTGTCTCCTGTCGCGGCCATCATAAAGGGTTTGGCTGGTATGATAATATTTGCAGACTTGACTGACGGTGCTTCTGACGGAAAAATTTTGTTCACGACAGGCTATCCATGAGGATTCATATAAGTGAGGACTCAGGCTTCCAGACTGTTACTCCTCATGCCGATTACTCATGATGTAGGCATATCCATGTGGATCAATACTGACTTAGACTGTCCGGGGAATCTGCACCATGGGGGTCGTGTACAATTTTCATACCTGCCTCACTGGTCTTGCTCCTTCATTATTGTTTTCTTGGTCGGGATCCTTGGCTGAAAGAGCTGGGTCATATTGTTTCTTTGTATGACCATAGGTATTGTCGGTGCAATTTTTCGACAATCGTAGCTTATCCTCATTTTTCTGACAGGGTAAGCTATTAAATGATAGGTCTATCACTTCTCAAGTTCTGATCGTTGGGAAATGATCATCCGAAACCCTTGCAAGAAATCGGCAAATAAATCAGTAGCCACTAGAATGGTCTTTACAACTCAGGTCTGGGACATTACTGAAATAACTCAACCACGGCTCAAGACGGCCAAAAAGAAGCTTAGAGCATGAGACTGAGTCGATAAGAAGAAGGTGGCAGCTCCCTAAAATAGCCAAAAAGCAGCTATAGGGCCACTATCACAAAAAGAAACTCAACAGCTGTACGAGACGGCCGAAAAGCAGCTCAGACTCATGACAGTCATTGAAGAGAGAAACAAAAATCGGCATCCACCCCGGATAGCTAGAAACATCTCAGATCCCAGGCGTTGTGCCGTCATTGGAGAAAAGGGGACAAGGGCTCATCAGGATCATTTTCCAGGTTCACGGGTACTTGTATTGAGCTCATTGACGTCGTCAATCTTCATAATCCTTTGTCACACTGCGGTGTATACTTGCTTTCTTCTCTTAATCATTCTCACATGGTTATCAGATCCTCATCCGAGTGACTTGTAAGATCTTGATGGTATGCTCATTGCATATATATGAGGACCTGATTCCAAGACAGATGTGTATTCTGACTGATTCTTGATTCTGACCAAAATGTTGCAGATCTGATTCTTGGGACTTACTGCCACATGCTATCAATTCACAGCGTACTACCTTGTACCAACGTCTTACTGAGGAATATTTGTTGGCTTGTGCTCGAAACTTTCATCAGACAGCTTGCTGAAGAAGACTGAATATCGTGCTTCAGAAGCTTACCCCCTTAAACACTTTGCTGGGGAAAGACTCGGTACCTTATGCCGGAAGCTTTTGCGGTTGCTTACTGAAGAAGACAGGGTACCTTGCACGGGGAATCATCCACGTATCATACTAAGGAAGATAGATGAATCTTGCCTTGGAAACTTCTCTGGTATCTTGCGAGGGAAGATTGGGTTGCTTACACCAGAAGCTTCTTATTGTGATATGCAGACTGATTTCCACATATATAACCATCTGAATATTTTTGATTTTGATTCCTTGCATGAAACGGGGCTTTACTGGACTATTCTCCTTTCCGAGTATATTCCATATTTTTGCTTGCTTCCTGATACGTCCATTTTGCATCATGCTTTTATGTCAATATTTATTGCATTATGGGCTGTTATTTCATGTTATGTCACAATACTTATGGCTATTCTCTCTTATTTTACAAGGTTTACATGAAGAGGGAGAATGCGGGCAGCTGGAATTCTGGGCTGGAAAAGGAGCAAATATTGAAGGACTATTCTACGCAACTCCAAAAGTCCTGAAACCCCACGGAATACCTTAAAATAAATAAAGAAAAATCTTCGCCAAAGATGAAGGCCAGGGGGCCCACACCCTGCTCACGAGGGTGGGGGCACCCCCTGGGAACGCCCCCCTACCTCGTGTGCCCCCTGGTGGCTCTCCGATGTCCATCTTCTCCCATATGAAGTCTTTCGATAAGAAAAAAATAGAGGAGAACCTTTCGGGACAAGACTCCGCCGCCACGAGGCGGAACCTTGGCGGAACCAATCTAGGGCTCCGTCAGAGCTGTTCTGCCGGGGACACTTCCCTCCGGGAGGGGGAAATCATCACCATCGTCATCACCAATGCTCCTCTCATCGGGAGAGGGCAATCTCCATCAACATCTTCACCAACACCATCTCATCTCCAAACCCTAGTTTATCTCTTGTATCCAATTCTTGTCTCCAAGTCCGGGATTGGTGCTAGTAGGTTGCTAGTAGTGTTGATTACTCCTTGTAGTTGATGCTAGTTGGTTTATTTGGTGGAAGATCATATGTTCAGATCCTTTATGGACATTATTACCCCTCTGATTATGAACATGAATATGCTTTGTGAGTAGTTACGTTTGTTCCTGAGGACAAGGGAGAAGTCTTGCTATTAGTAGTCATGTGAATTTGGTATTCGTTCGATATTTTGATAAGATGTATGTTGTCTAACCTCTAGTGGTGTTATGTGAACGTCGACTACACAACACTTCACCATTATTTGGGCCTAGAGGAAGGCATTGGGAAGTAATAAGTATATGATGGGTTGCTAGAGTGAGAGAAGCTTAAACCCTAGTTTATGCGTTGCTTCATAAGGGGCTGATTTGGATCCATATGTTTCATGCTATGGTTAGGTTTACCTTAATACTTTTGTTGTAGTTGCGGATGCTTGCAAGAGAGGTTAATCATAAGTGGGATGCTTGTCCAAGTAAGGGCAGTACCCAAGCACCGGTCCACCAGCATATCAAATTATCAAAGTACCGAACATGAATCATATGAGCGTGATGAAAACTAGCTTGACGATATTCCCATGTGTCCTCGGGAGCGCTTTTCCTATTATAAGAGTTTGTCCAGGCTTGTCCTTTGCTACAAAAAGGATTGGGCCACCTTGCTGCACTTTATTTACTTTTGTTACTTGTTGCTCGTTACCATTTATCCTATCACAAAACTATCTGTTACCACTTATTTCAGTACTTGAAGAGAATACCTTGCTGAAAACCGCTTATCATTTCCTTCTGCTCCTCGTTGGGTTCGACACTCTTACTTATCAAAAGGACTATGATAAATCCCCTATATTTGTGGGTCATCACTTCCAGGTACATCAAGTTCCAAAATCATCCTCAACGAAAAATTAAACTTGTATCTGAGCCATACCTTTGATAATCTTCTGTCAACCTTGCACACAATTTATCTTCTTGCTGATTTAATCATTTTGTTGTGATGAGTGCACGCTAATGCAAACTTGATATTGACAGTCCATCCAGGATTTCTTTTGCATCCAGACAAGATATTCCCAATTTCACTGCAGTCAGCTGGTAATTCCATTATGTTTAACTGAGTTTTCAAATACATGCATTTCTTGCTAACTCTTCGGGTCCGGTGTCGGCTGACGAGCAACTTTAATAGGGGAAGAATTTGTAACACCGAAGGCCCAAAGAAAGGAACAACAGAAACGAATAAAACAAAAGCATACAAGCATTCTAATAATATAATTAATCAAGCAATCATCACATATTACTGCTAGTCACACAATAATATGCATGCACATCTAAGCACACAAATCTCGCGGAAACTCCGTTATTGCGGTCTAATATGCCGTGACGATGTGCACGAGGATGAATAAATGTGTGGAAGAATTGGTGTAAACAACGCTACACCAAGTGCTAGCTTAGCCAGGTGGCAACCTGGACTAGCTCGAAGGCGAGGACGTACTTGGTAATCATGCAGTGGGACTCGAAGGTCGCAACCACATTATTATCAAGCGGACGGAAAAAGATCCGTACTCGTCCAAGAAATAGGATTGCAGGGAAAAACTAAGGGTGCTGACATTGCCCTTTCTTGATACTAAGATCATTAAGGGTTGCCAACACGACAAAATAAAAGAACGATCTGGGATAGACGCATGTCCATCACTGAAATGATAGGTGGGACTGAAGGAAAGACATCGGTGCGATACCTGAGCACCATTTTTGCAAACAGTGTCGGGATCACTTGGCATCACTCTGCTGGGACAGAATTGACACCAAACACCGAAAGAAAAAGGAACTGGAGAAATGCAAAGGTTAAGCTGTAGTGGATCCGAACCGATGCCAGCTACACTCACCAGATAAATCGTTAGTACAAATACTAAGGCTATATGCATGCTATGCGACAAACAAATGCAGTAATCAAGTGCAACAAACAAACTAGGGTCTATGCTACCGCTTTCTAACGTTCGCGCGGTCTAGGGTGTCCTACAGCCAGTCCTGCTCTGATACCAAGCCTGTGGTACCCCGGCTCAGAGAAAACCGAAACGCCTCGTATTCCAGCCCAGAGATCAAGGAGAAGTCTTCTGGAATACGGCACTGCTTAGCATAGAACAAACCAGCCTTCTATTATTACACGAATATGATTACAAGGTCTCCGATATTACAATGAATAACATCGGTACTGCGACACTGCGCCATCCTCAGTTGCTCTATGCAAGCAGCAGAACAACTCGAAGCAGTGGAATAACTCTAGCAGCGGAACAACAACGATGGTGGTGAACTCCACTCCACAAGGACTCTGGCTTGAACGCTTATCCTAGCTCGCAAACAAGGACTCCGCGGCAAGCAAGCAATCAAATCCGGAATGACCTGCAAGCTGGCATGACACGCCAGGTCAGTACATTGAATGTACTTGCAAGCTCACAATAATCCAGAAGCATTCAAGATAAACAAAAGCATGGCAATTACCGGTTAAATAGGAATTTAACATGATATCCTCATAACAACATGACATGACCAACATAAACACGATACAGCTATCACAACATGAACATGTTAATCCAACTAACATCATGGCATCCACTAACATGGCAACCACATGGTATATCAATTTTACTTCTAACATGGCAATAGCAAAACATAGCATATCATCTCAATCATATCCATCAAAGCATGGCATGGCATAAATAAACTATCAATCATATCAAATGTAGACATGGCATGTTAACTGCATGCAACCATCTCATGATCTACCATGGTTCTTTCAATGCAAACATATTACTGATGCAATGCAACCAAACTTCTGCACCGAGTCCCTCGGACTCTCTTACCAACGGTGATCACCTCACTTCCTGATCACCAACAAAGACAAACTCGTGATCCTTACGGCGATCACAACCCGACCAACAAACTGGCCCGTGATCCTTACGGCGATCACCACCCGACCAACAACTGGCCCATGATCCTTACGACGATCACCACCCGACCAACACTTGGCCAACTTATCTCACGGTTATTAAGCACATTATTATTATTACTGTTGACTCATGGTGTGACCTTCTCTCGACCTGGGCCCTTATCCACGGGCGCGGCTATCGATAGATTTATATACACTCTGCAGAGGTTAGTACACTGTACCCACACTACGGAACCCATGGCCTCGCACTCCCATTCGTGTGGACCAACGGCGTTCGAACAAAACCGATCTACTGTCATGACACTCTCCCGGTCACTCCGACTCACTCCTCACTGAGCTAAGTCATGGGTGGCCCTGTGCCTACCTCCAGACACAACGACCACCGTCGTGGCCCAAAACATAAACGATCCCACATGGGGATCCGCCGGCTATAACAACTACGGGCACACAAGGTTATGCTCAGCCTACCTGATCAGGGTAGCACGCGCCCATAACCTTCCCTCATTGGAGGCACCGGCGAGAGGCACAACAATAGACCCAGTTAGGACCGTGTAGCGACCCAACCTCAGATGGTCAAGTCTCTGTGCTTCCGTGTCATCCCTGAATCGGTAATGCTGACACACACAGTACTCGAAGGATTTATAACAGAGTAGCAATCACATACACTTATTACATCGAATGTCTCAGAAGAGAACTTATTACAATAATATGGCTTAAGGCCATCTAATACGATAACAGCGGAAGGCTTGGAAGATAAAGTGAGTCCATCAACTCCAATGGCATAGCTGAGCTGCACGGCAACGACCTATCGAACCTTACTCCTCGTCTAAAAAGTCTGCAACATAATACGTTGCAGCCCGAGAACGGGTTAGCACATGGAATATGCTGGCAATGTAACACAATAGAGCAATAACAGAATAATGCTACTACTACATGCATATTTGGCTGGTGGAAAGCTCTATGGTTATAGTTTTTGCGAAAAGCCAATTTTTCCCTACAACAAAGGAGTAAATTTTAATTTAACTATCATGGTGGTTGAAACATCATTGAGAAGGTATAACCCCAACTCAATCCCAATTAAGGTAATTAACATCCCAGCAATATTAGTTAAGAGTGATGAGATACATGTGAATACTCAAGTACTAGATACTCAGAATTGTCCATAACCGGGGACATGGCTAACCATGATTAGATTGTACACTCTGCAGAGGTTTGCGCACTTTTCCCCACAAGACTCGACCGCCTCCGTTGATTTCTCGCACTACATGGTGTTTGAGAAACGAATGACTGAGACAAAGTCTTTCGGAAACATTAACTCTCTACTCCGGGTAGATCATACCAAACCTACAATACCCACTACCTGCTGATCCACCTCTTCAAGAGCTTCACGTAACTTACTCAACTATGCTAGAGCCCATAATAGCTTGTGGCTGCACACGGAAGTTTCTAGCATGAATAATCTCAGTTCCCTTTGAGCCTGGGTGGCGGTCCATAGGAAGATCACACGAGTACCCCGGGATTTCCAAAAATAAAACAGACAACACTTGGTTCCCCAGGTGCCTCAATCCACCCAGATGTGTATTAGAGTTGCCACCTTGAGTTAACCATTAATTAACAATCTCACATCTGTCATGGAAAACACTCAAACCCAATCCACGTCTACGAGCATAGCATAGCAATTAAGCAATACATAGAAGTAACTCCCAAGGGTTTGACAGTAACAGGGCAATAGGTTCATACCTCATCATCTACTTCCCAACCCACAAATTAATGACATCTAAACCATGCAATGTTTGAGGGTTGAAACTAATGCATAAAAACTGGGTATGAAAAGAGTATGATCAAAGTGTTACTTGCCTTGCTGACGATCCGTGAATCCTAGAGAATCGTAGTAACACGCTTCGCTCTCCGGGAATTCTATCGCAAGCAAACAATACATACATAAGCAACAAGCAAAGATGCACAAACGAAACTTCAACTGAAAGAGGTTGACCAGAAAGTTCAAATTAAGAACTCCGGTTCGCAAAAAGAATCAAACCAAACGGAGCAATGAAACTCAAACGGCGAAAGAAATAAGATCCGTTTACTAATCTGAACTAGGGTCAAATTTTACAGGGACAAAAACTTGTTTGAGTTGATTATTCGAAAAGAGGGTTTCGTGATGAAACTCCAGGCGCTTGAATCGCCTGATTCCGATAAACGAGCGAAAAGTTATACTAGTACGAACATCAAATCAGAAATCGCGATCAGGAAAATCGCGGAATAAATCTGATAAAAAGAAAAACGACGAATGGCTTAATGAACGAACGTTCACTAGCAGAAACTAAAGGATGAACACGTTCGTTAAAACGAACGAACGAGCGAACGCTCGCTAAGTAAATAAACTGGAGAATAAAACCGATCTACCTAAAAAACGAACTAGGGTTTTCTAAAAAAATCGAAGGTTTTTTTAAAAAAAAACGAGCGGCGGGGCGGCTACCTCCGGCGAGGTCGTCCGGCGAGGCGGGGCGACTCCGGCGGGCGGTGAGGGGCGGCGGGGCTCGGCAAGGGCGTGGGGTGGCGGCGGGGTTAGAGGCGGTGGCTCAGGGCTCGGGGCTCGGCTCCGGGCTCCGGGAGGCGGCGGCGGCGGTGGTGGCTAGAGGGGGGTGGCGGCGTATATAAAGGGGACGGGGCGGCGACTTGGAGGAGGGGGCAAGGCGCAGCGGCGGAGTCCGGGTCAGCGGCGGCGGGGTGCGCGCGCACGCAGGAGGCGGCGGCGGCGGGCGGCTGGGCCCTAGGCCCAGTCGGGCGCGGGTCTCTCTTTTTAAAAAAAATGTTCCGCCGAAACTTAGAAAAATCCTAGAAAAATAAATAAAAATCTAAAAATACCAAAACAAGTTTTCTCCGTCTAAATGAAATATTTAGAACAAGATGAACTTTTCTTGGCCCCTAAAATGCAATTTTTAAAACATGCAAATTTTTCTAGGGCAAATAAAATTACAAATAAAATCAAATAAAAACCAAATAATGATTTTAACATTTTTCCTCTCATACTTCAATTATTTTGGAGAAGTCATATTATCTCCCCTCATTTATTATTTGAAAATGAAATATTTTCCGGAGAGAAAATAATTAAAATCAAAATCCTCGTCTTCATTATTTGATAAAATTCAAATATGAAAATTGGAAAAATCCTCAACTCTCTCCGAGGGTCATTGAGCTGCTTAGGATTTCGAGGATTGCAACCGAAAATGCAATAAAATATGATATGCATAGATGACCTATGTATAACATGCCCAATTGGAAATTTGGGATGTTACAAACCTACCCCCCTTAAGATGAATCTCGCCCTCGAGATTCGGGTTGGCTAGGAAATAGGTGCGGATGGTCCTTGCGAATATCCTCTTCTCGCTCCCAGGTGGCTTCTTCCTCGGTATGGTGGCTCCACTAAACTTTGCAAAACTTGATAACCTTGCTGCGAGTGACTCGACTGTCAAAATCAAGAATCTTTATTGGCTTCTCCTCATAGGTCAGATTACTGTCTAACTGGATCGCTTCCAGGGGCACTGTATCATTTAACGGTATGTCGGCCATCTTAGCATGACACTTCTTCAGCTGTGATACGTGAAACACATCGTGAACTCCTGACAATCCTTCAGGTAACTCCAGCTTATAGGCTACTTCTCCCATCCATTCCAAAACACGATACAGTCCTACAAATCTTGGGGCTAACTTTCCTTTAACTCCAAAACGTTTCACTCCCCTCAAGGGTGATAATCGTAGATAGGCTCTGTCTCCAATTTCATAGGTTACTTCCTTGCGTTTTGAATCTGCATAACTCTTATGTCTGGACTGAGCAATCTTTAGTCTGTCTCTGATTAGTTTAACCTTCTCCTCTGATTCCTTGATCAAATCTGGTCCAAACAACGGACGGTCTCCTACCTCATCCCACATCAATGGTGTTCTACATCTGCGTCCATACAGGGCTTCGAACGGTGCCATCTTCAAACTGGCCTGGTAGTTGTTGTTATATGAGAACTCTGCGTACGGCAAATTGTCATCCCAACTAGACCCATAATCTAGCGCACAGGCTCTCAACATGTCTTCCAGAATCTGATTGACTCTCTCGGTCTGTCCATCCGTCTGTGGGTGGAAAGCGGTACTGAACTCCAATCTGGTACCCAAGGTCTGGTGTAGTTGATGCCAAAACTTTGAAGTAAACTGCATTCCTCTATCTGATACGATGCTCCTCGGAACTCCATGCAAACATACGATCCTGTACATATATATCTTGGCCAACTTTGCACTTGTATAAGTTGTTTTCACTGGGATGAAGTGAGTTACTTTGGTCAAACGATCCACAACTACCCATATTGAATCATATCCTGCCTTGGTTCTGGGTAATCCGGTAATAAAGTCCATGCCAAGTTTGTCCCACTTCCATTCGGGTATTGGCATAGGTTGTAACAGTCCTGCTAGCTTCTGATGCTCTGCCTTCACTCTCTGACATGCATCACATACGGCTACATACTCGGCAATATCCTTCTTCATACCAGTCCACCAGAAACGTTCCTTCAAGTCCAAATACATCTTGGTGTTTCCGGGGTGAATCGAGTATGGTGAGTCATGGGCCTCCTGAAGTATTAACTCTCTGATCTCTGTATTGTTGGGCACATAAATTTGGTCCTCAAACCACAAGGTATCGTGCTCATCCTCGCGAAAACCTTTGGCTTTACCTTCGCCCATCTTCTCCCTTATCTTAGCAATCTCTTTGTCCTCCTTCTGAGCTTCTCGAATCTTGTCCAACAATGTCGACTGAACCTCCATTGTTGCAAGAAAACCTCTTGGAACAATCTCCAATCGAAGTTCCATGATCTCCTCAGCTAACTCCTTTGGCAATCCTTTATTTTCAAGGATATTAGCATAACTCTTCCGGCTCAAAGCGTCTGCTACGACGTTGGCCTTTCCTGGATGATAGTGTAGCTTCATATCGTAATCCTTTATAAGTTCCAGCCATCTCCTCTGTCCGAGGTTCAACTCCTTCTGTGTGAAAATGTACTTCAAACTCTTATGATCCGTGTACACATCACAACGGTTTCCAATGAGATAATGTCTCCAGGTCTTCAATGCATGCACTACGGTTTCTAACTCCAAATCATGCGTGGCATAGTTCAACTCATGAGGCTTCAGTTGTCGTGAGGCATACGAAACAACTTTTCCGTCCTGCATAAGCACACATCCAAGTCCGAAGAGTGAGGCGTCACAATACACTTGAAACTCCTTATGTATATCTGGCAATGTTAGCACTGGGGCTATAGTCAACCGTTTCTTCAACTCCTGAAAGCTTGTCTCGCAATCCTCTGTCCATTTGAACTCAGTATCCTTCTTTAGCAATTCAGTCATTGGCTTAGCAATCTTGGAAAAATTCTCAATGAATCTCCGATAATATCCTGCCAGTCCAAGGAAACTGCGGATCTCGCCAACTGAAGTGGGTGCCAACCATTCAGTGACTGACTGAACCTTACTGGGATCTACTGCCATACCTTCTCCTGATATAACATGACCAAAAAATCCAACTTCCTTCAACCAAAACTCGCACTTGCTGAATTTGGCGTATAACTGGTGTTCCCTGAGTTTCTCGAGAACCAAACGCAAGTGTTCCGTGTGCTCCTCTTCGTTCTTCGAGTATACCATAATATCATCAATGAACACCACAACAAACTTGTCCAAATACTCCATGAATACCTTGTTCATCATACTCATGAAATAGGCAGGGGTGTTAGTCAGTCCAAATGACATGACCGTATACTCATATAATCCATACCGTGTAGTAAATGTTGTCTTTGGTATATCCTTCTCTTGGATCTTCAACTGATGATATCCCGATCGTAGATCAATCTTTGAAAACACCTTAGCTCCTTGCAACTGATCAAACAGATCATTAATCATCGGTAAGGGATACTTGTTCTTTATCGTTACTTCATTCAGAGCTCGGTAATCCACAACCATCCTCAGGGATTTATCCTTCTTCTCGACCAAAAGTACTGGTGCTCCCCAACGTGACGAACTCCTATGAATGTAACCTTTCTCCAATAACTCCTTGATCTGCTTCTTAATTTCCTCCAGATCATTTGCAGGCATCCAATAGGGTCTCTTGGATATTGGCCCTGTACCTGGCAATAGCTCTATCAAAAACTCGATGTCTCGATCCGGTGGCATGCCTGGTAACTCCTCTGGGAAAACATCCGGAAAATCCTTTACTACAGGCACTTCCTCCTGTACAACTCCCGTGAGGGCATTCACTTGGCTCCTCCTAGGCACATGCCTAGATACATACTTAATCCTTTTTCCCTCCGGGGTGGTAAGATAAATTGACTTGCTAGCACAGTCAATACTTCCTCCATACTTCGACATCCAGTCCATACCTAATATCACATCCAATCCTTGTGACTCCAAGATGATTAGGTCAGACGGAAAAACAAGCGTGCCAATGATTAGGGGTATCTGGGTGCACCATCTGCTAGCCATGTACTCTGATCCAGGCGAGCTCACTAAAAGAGGGGTCTTAAGGGTTTGGGTTGGTATCTTAAACTTTTCCACAAATCCCCTTGATATGTAGGAATGCGATGCACGAGTATCGAAAAGAACAAGAGCGGTAAATGACTGAACCAAAAACTTACCTATTACCGCATCCGACTGCTCTTCGACTTCCTCCATGTTAACGTGGTTCACTTGTCCTTTGTTGAATGGATTGGGCTTCTTCCCAGCGCTCCCATTTCTGTTTCCATTCTTTCCTTCAGGGTAGTGATTGGCATAGTGCCCGGTCTTCCCGCACTTAAAGCAAATAACTTGACTTAAGTCCCTCTTGGCGGGTGTAGATGGGTTAGAGCGATTCTGATTATTGTTGACTCCATTCCATTCCGTTCTTCACACCATTTTGATTATGCGATCCTCCTCCAGTATGGTTATGACCTTCATGGTTATGAACAAGTCCTCCCGAGTTCGGGGTTAAGCAAGGCTTCTGGTGAGCTCCTGAGTTGTACTTCCCTTGTCCATACTTCCTCTTAGGGCTCTCAATTTGTTGCTGCTTTCCTTCAATCATTAGGGCCTTATCTACCAACTCCTGGTAGTTGTTGAAAGTTGCCACCATCAACTGCATACTCATCTCATCATTCAGCCCTTCCACAAACTTCTCCTGCTTCGCGGCATCTGTGGTCACATCATCAGGGGCATAGCGTGATAACTAGCTAAACTCATCCACGTACTGGGCCACAGTACGGTTCCCCTGGCGTAAGTTGCGAAACTCACGCTTCTTCATCTGCATGGCTCTAGTTGAGACATGGGTCGTGCGAAAAGCTTGTTGGAACTGGTCCCAAGTGACATTTGCTATAGGAAAAGTGGCCGTGTAATTCTCCCACCATGCGGCTGCTGGTCCATCCAATTGATGTGCGGCAAAGCGCACCTTCTCAGCATCCGTGCATCCTGCGGTGGTTAACTCCCTTCCAGTACGATGTAGCCAGTCATCAGCAACTATTGGCTCGGTGCTACTGGAAAACACCGGCGGTTGTAGCCTCAGGAAACAGGTTAAATTGTCCACTGGCGGCGGGTTGTTATTGGCATTGTTGTTGTTGGCATTGTTGTTGTTGGCATTGCCCTGGTTCTTAACTAGCAATTGCATCAAGGCATTCTGCTGCTGGATCAACTGGGTGAGTTCCGGTGGAAAAATAAAACCGGGGTCACGTCTCGGAGGCATCTAAGGGTTTTTAGATGGAAGAGATTAGAATAGCAAAAGATCTAATGAGAAAGCACTACCCATATGCATATGAGGTAAACACAATCGTTTCACTCAATCAATCAAGCAAGGGCATACAGACGGTCTAGGACTATCGCAAAGGTGCTCAACTACTACTAGTTACATGGGGAAATACTACTATTATATGGTGGTCATCTAGAAATTTTGATCGGTGGAAGACTCCATGATGTCTTCTCCAGCTTCGTCTTCGTAGTCATCATCACTTGGATCAAAATCGGTGTCGTCGATGATGATGTAGTTGTCCGGACAAGTGGGATCTTCTTCCTCTTCTTCCGGTACTGATCCTCCCATGAAGACTCCGATCTTCTTGACTAAGTCGTCATTCTTCTCCAGTAGGGTCTTGATTTCTTCCTCATATCCATCGCGTGTAAACTTGAGTTCTTCCTCCAGCTCGATGATCCTAGTTTTCGCCTTCTTCATCTCCATCATGTCTGCACACATCTGGTTCTCCTGACGTCGAATGTGCTGGTTTAGCTCCTGGATGTAAGCTGCAATGGATCTATCCTTCTTGGTGCTGATTACTTCCCATTGCTCGTCTCGGCGCCCACATATTTGATATGTGGTGTCCTTAAGCTCCCTGTTGTAGACTTCTCCAATGCGTCCCATGGTAATGTGAGCTGCCATACTCTTGCCAAGGCTCCAGGTGGGTGCTTCGAAAGAAAACTCTATGGGCCTGGAAGTTGGCGAGAACGTCCTTCCTGGAACTTGTACTTGAATCATCCAGCGCTCCTCAACTGGTAAGGTGGCATTGTACGTCCCGGTGAAGCTTGGTATTCCAATATTCAAGTACCTAGTGACTTCCTTCAAGTGGCGTCCAAAAGGTGTGTCTTCATCCGGTTGTGCAAACTTGTTCTTCATCTCCGTCATCCTAAAGAGTGGAAAAATGGGGAGGAGTCAGAAATGAGTAGAGAAGAGTGACCTATGGTTTATCTTAGTGGTCGTGTCCTACACTCAGCGTGCGCTCTGATACCATCTTGTAGCGACCCGACCTCAGATGGTCAAGTCTCTGTGCTTCCGTGTCATCCCTGGATCGGTAATGCTGACACACACGGTACTCGAAGGATTTATAATAGAGTAGCAATCACACACACTTATTACATCGAATGTCTCAAAAGAGAACTTATTACAATAATATGGCTTAAGGCCATCTAATACGATAACAGTGGAAGGCTTGGAAGATAAAGTGAGTCCATCAACTCCAACGGCATAGCTGAGCTGCACGGCAACGACCTATTGAACCTTACTCCTCGTTTGAAAATTCTACAACATAATACGTTGCAGCCCGAGAACGGGTCAGCACATGGAATATGCTGGCAATGTAACACAATAGAGCAATAACAGAATAATGCTACTACTACATGCATATTTGGCTGGTGGAAAGCTCTATGGTTATAGTTTTTGCGAAAAGCCAATTTTTTCCTACAACAAAGGAATAAATTTTAATTTAACTATCATGGTGGTTGAAACATCATTGAGAAGGTATAACCCCAACTCAATCCCAATTAAGGTAATTAACATCTCAGCAATATTAGTTAAGAGTGATGAGATTGATGTGAATGCTCAAGTACTAGATACTCAGAATTGTCCATAACCGGGGACACAGCTAACCATGATTAGATTGTACACTCTGCAGAGGTTTGTGCACTTTTCCCCACAAGACTCGATCGCCTCCGTTGATTTCTCGCACTACATGGTGTTTGAGAAATGAATGACCGAGACACGGTCTTTCGGAAACATTAACTCTCTACTCCGGGTAGATCATACCAAACCTACAATACCCACTACCTGCCGATCCACCTCTTCAAGAGCTTCACGTAACTTACTCAACTATGCTAGAGCCCATAATAGCTTGTGGCTGCACACGGAAGTTTCTAGCATGAATAATCTCAGTTCCCTTTGAGCCTGGGTGGCGGTCCATAGGAAGATCACACGGGTACCCCGAGATTTCCAAAAATAAAACAACAACACTTGGTTCCCCAGGTGCCTCAATCCACCCAGATGTGTATTAGAGTTGCCACCTTAATTTAACCATTAATTAACAATCTCACATCTGTCATGGAAAACACTCAAACCCAATCCACATCTACGAGCATAGCATAGCAATTAAGCAATACGTAGAAGTAACCCCCAAGGGTTTGACAGTAACAGGGCAATAGGTTCCTACCAAATCATCTACTTCCCAACCCACAAATTAATGACATCTAAACCATGCAACGTTTGAGGGTTGAAACTAATGCATAAAACTGGGTATGAAAATAGTATGATCAAAATGTTACTTGCCTTGCCGACGATCCGTGAATCCTAGAGAATCGTAGTAACACGCTTCGCTCTCCGGAAATTCTATCGCAAGCAAACAATACATACATAAGCAACAAGCAAAGATGCACAAACGAAACTTCAACTGAAAGAGGTTGACCAGAAAGTTCAAATTAAGAACTCCGGTTCGCAAAAAGAATCAAACCAAACGGAGCAATGAAACTCAAACGGCGAAAGAAATAAGATCCGTTTACTAATCTGAACTAGGGTCAAATTTTACACGGACAAACACTTGTTTGAGTTGATTATTCGAAAAGAGGGTTTCGTGATGAAACTCCAGGCGCTTGAATCGCCTGATTCCGATAAACGAGCGAAAAGTTATACTAGTACGAACATCGGATCAGAAATTGCGATCAGGAAAATCGCGGAATAAATCCGATAAAAAGAAAAATGACGAACGGCTTAACGAACGAACGTTCGCTAGCAGAAACTAAATGACGAACACGTTCGTTAAAATGAACGAACGAGCGAACGCTCGCTAAGTAAATAAACCGGAGAATAAAACCGATCTATATAAAAAATGAACTAGGGTTTTCTAAAAAACCCGAAGGGTTTTTTAAAAAAACGGGCGGCGGGGCGGCTACCTCCGGCGAGGTCGTTCGGCGAGGCGGGGCGACTCCGGCAGGCGGTGAGGGGCGGCGGGGCTCGGTGAGGGCGCGGGGTGGCGATGGGGCTAGAGGCGGCGGCGGTGCTAGGGCGGCGGCGGCGGCTCGGGGCTCGGCTCCGAGCT